>NW_009934941.1:39719-98466 GCF_000696875.1 Nestor notabilis
CTTGCAATTGGCTCCATATATCATCCATTTATAGCATATTATGCATACAGTATTATTTCATAGAATCATAGAATGGTTTGGGTTGGAAGGGACCTTAAGGGTCATCTAATTCCAGCCCACGTTTGTCCAACCAATTTGTCTATTTTTTTTTAGACATAAGTAATTCTTATTATTAGATAATCCTTACATTTTTTTCCTCTCTGTCTTACTAGAAGTCAGCCTCTTCAAGGCATGAGCAGCAAGCAGTATTTGTTAGTGTCTTAGCAGTACATGAAACTGAAACCAGCCTTTTAATTCATGTACTCAAAGGTAATGCGATCAGACTACTTTCACTGCTGTTTGTCCAGAAGTCAGCCATATATCAGTCTGGCATGATATATTTATTATATAATAGAACGTCAGGCATCAAAACAAGCTCAGTTGTTGAGTGTTACCTTTTTCCGGTTGTAGTCTTCAGTCCTCCTTTATGTGGGCAGGGTTACTCCTACTGAATTATGATGTATGGATTTTTTAAATCATTTATTTCTGTGAAGTACACAGTATTTTTAGTTCTTCCCTTGTTGTGCTGATATAGTGAAAAAGCAATCACTGTTCCCAGAGCTAGGCAGGTATCAGTCAAATGATGGTAGTATGCAGACAAAGAGGTAATGGGAATGTTGAGACACTGTGCAAATTCAAGTTGCTTTTGTTAAACAAATGCAGACATGCAAATTTCAGTTCTGTTCAGGGCACAAGAAAAATCAATGTTTTCTAAATGGTGGAAATACAAATCAGTGTAAATGTGTGAATCTATATTCTCTTGCACTATGTTAGTTTCTAATGGGTTGTTGCAGTCACTGTACTGGAAAATAAGAACATGTATAGATTATTTTCTTACCTAAAAAGAATAGAAGAATGCTACTAAAGATAGAACATTTTTCCCTTCAATTTTTTTGCTGATATTTGAAATTTTTTTACTTGTTTTCTTATGTAGAGGTTTCTGAGAATATAGAGTTAGAAACACATATGGTTTATGCACTTTATACATTGAAATGTCCATTTTATGTCACAATGGACAGCTATAACTTCAGGAAGAAAGCCAGTTTTGATGGGTAATGAGTTTGGTCTGTTCAGTCTGAACGACCTCTAGTCTACTCTTTAAAAGGGCTCTGTATGATGTGTACCAAGATACTAGAAACAGAGT
Source organism: Nestor notabilis (assembly GCF_000696875.1). Lineage (NCBI taxonomy): Eukaryota > Metazoa > Chordata > Aves > Psittaciformes > Psittacidae > Nestor > Nestor notabilis. The sequence goes on from NW_009934941.1 coordinate 40,903, forward strand.
AATATAATAGAGAAGGTATCTTTTTCTGAAAAAAAAAAAAAAAAAATAACTATGGGAGTTATCTGAAATACCATTCACAGTGGAGGAGTAATACCCTGAAAGAAATGCTACAGATTAAAAGAGTGATATAGGTTCCTCAGATCTGAAATGGTTCAAAGATTCAGAAGAGTACATATCACTTGCAAAATAACTGACATACGAATTGCTTTGAGGAATAAGAACTGTTCCTAGCCTCTGTTTTAATGCAAACACTACCTTCTCCCCATTAATTTGAAATGAAAAGGCTTTGTACTTTTTGTACAGATTTCGTTAAACAGATCTATAGGCAGACACACATGGCCTCTACAGAACGGTGATCAAGTGTTGGTATGACAGGGAGTTAGTTCACAGAATCAGAACCTCTGATTCTTTCGTAAGCTTAAGCCTTTAGTTTTGCAATTCATAGCACATTTTTTTAGAGAAACGTTCACGCAGTTCCATCAGGAAGCTTTAGTGGGAGGAGAGTGCAGATTCAGTGGATTTCCCTTTAAAGATATGCGTATGTAAGGTATGCATCGAGTAGCATGTGAAAGTCAATGTATTGGAAATACTCTTGTCTCAGAGGGGCTCGTATTTGTGCTAAATAGGTAAGATTTCTTCTTAACCCTTAAGAAAAAGAATATGATTTTTTTTTGTCTTCAGACTGCAGAACAGATTCACATGTACTACAAAGCATTCTTTTCTCCCTGATTGGAACACTTTATTCGGTCTTCTTTCCTTCTTTCTACCACTAACTGTCCACGAAGCACTTTGTGAAACAGTGAACCATTGCAACTGCTTTACGGTCATTCTTGCTATTATTATGCTCTATCTTTTTTTACATTTGGATAGGCAAATAAAAAGAGGGCCTTTTAGAAATAGAATAAAGTGAGCAGAGATATTTGCTTTCTGGAACACTGGAGTCTGGAAAAGAATTTTAAGTTCCTTGAGAGTGACTGAAATGAATTCAAAGTTCTCAAAATGCTCGGAAAACATAAATGAGTTTAATTACTCTTTTGTGGCATGACCTTGCAAAATACTGTGAACATTTTTGTGCTGAACTACAATATATAGCTCTTCCTTCCAACTGTTTATGTGCCTGAGTGCTTGAGAGTTATGAAAAAGGGAAGATACATTTTCAATAATTCAGTGCAGAAGGCTGATGTTGTTCTCCATTTTTAAACTGGTAAAATGTTTAACTGTGAGGTTGTATTGTATGTTTGAATGGAGAAAAGGGGAACTTTTGTGTTGCTTTTCTGTGTTGTGCTGAATTGCAAAACTCAGGCAGTTTGGACCAAATTATGGAATCCTAGAATAATTTGGTTTTGAAGGGACTTGTAAATGTCATCTAGTCCAGTGCTCCATTCCAGCTCAGCTACTCAGGTAGAATGTCCACTACATGAGTGGGACGGGAGCTTTGCCTTCCCTTCAGTGAGATTCAGGTGTGAAACTTTCCCCCCAGATACTGCAAGGTCCTTGCACAAACAAATCTTATCTAAGTTAATGGATCTATTTAAAAGTCATAAAGCTAAAAATTTATTGTGGAAATTTTGGAGGTTAGTACCAGCTTTGGAGCACAACTGCTTCTGCAGTCTGTGTGCTGGTACTAACCTTCAAAATTTACACAAGAAATTCTCAGCTTTACTCCTTTTAAATATACCCATTGACTTAGGTAACATCAGTTATATTCTTAGTAGTTAAATATCTGCTTTTTCCTTCAATTTTTTTTGGCTAATATTTGAAATTCTTTACTTGGTTTCTTAGTGTATAGGTTTCTGAGAATATGGAGTTCAAAACACATATGGTTTATACACTTTATGCATTGAAATGTCAGTTTTTTGTAACAATGGACAGCTATAACTTTACGTAAGCATATAAATGAGAATAATTTGCATGGTTAAGAAGCAGGACTTTACTGAAGTGTGCAAATACTTTTTTTTTTCCAAATGTGCACCTAGAGTTTGTATCTTCCCAGAATTTAAAGAATTTGGTATAGGTCCCAGATATATTTTAATATTTTTATAGGCTAAATAAATATCAATCAAATAATAATTTTTTAATAAACATAATTACTAATGTCCATGTTTACTGATAAGGGCAGTACTCCAGAGAAGTGATCCTTGCCACAGATGTTCCTTTTCTGCGTATAAGTTGGATCAGGATTACTGAGGAGAATGTGAGAGAGAAATCAGCTTTCTGGGTCCCATGCTGAGAGTTGGAAAGGGTGTGGGGGCTGGGGTGGGAGCTTCTTTATAATCTTGTTACTTGTAAACTGATAAAAGCCATTGAAAAACAGTACACTTTAAGCTATGAGGTGCTGTTTTCACAGGAACACTTCAGAGTTGAATCACCCCCTAAAACGGAGTGCACTCACTGGTTCAAGAAGCATGTTTTGTTGTTCTCCATTCTATGACCAGATCATGGCTAAGGCTCCACCAGGGTTTGAAGTCCTTGGTGACTTGGGGTGGATTTTCCTGTGTGTCTGCGTGTGGCTGTCTTTCAGTCTTATCTTGAATATGATTGTTGCTAAGGCTGCAAGAGTAAATTTTTCTACAAGAAAATTGTTCCCCAGTGTGGGAAGATGTGTGAGAGAAAAGCAGTGCTTTTGGCATTGATTCCCTTTCGGAACGGTGTGGATGTTCTCTAGGCAGGGCCATTTACTGTACACAGCTCTGTGGCCAGAAATCCTGTAGCAAATGACAGGAGCATTAGAGCAAAGAGAATTTCTAAAGAAACAGCAGAAGTAGGGAAATTTTAAAAGGAGCATGCTCTCTGGACAAAGAAGGCTAATTTTGTCCAGAAACAGAATGAACATAGCTTCTGGAAGAGCATAAAGTTCGTTAGAAGCTGCACAAGTAAAATGACATTCAAGAAATTGCTTAGGAACTTACTTTGCCCACGTCCATCACTTCCCACCGCCCCTCCCCCTCCATTTTTCACTCATTTTCTTTTTCAGAAGAGCACTCGTGTTTTATAGAAATTCCTTTGCTGAACCCAAATTCTTTCTGTTAGCAACTTTTTCATTCTGAAATTAGTTATAAACCAGTATTTCTGTTAGTGGCATGTGTTTAATAGGAGAAATGTATTCAATTAATGGTGGCACTTAAGAGGCTTGAAGGGCTAGTTGCAGTGTTGAAGCAGATGAATCTGAGGATTCTGCTCACCTGGAATATTGTCAGACTAGAATTTGCACTTAGGAGAGCCAAACTAACCATGGTTATCACCCAGTGCTTAAACAGAGGGAGCTTTATAGCATGTAAAGTATGTAATTCTATCACAACAGACAAGCTTTCATTGAGAACAGCAGAGCTGAACGAAGCTCTTGGTTTCAACATTTCTACAAGAATGAACCCTTTTAAGATGTGTGCTTATCAGATAAATACTGAAAGAGAAAAACTATGCTGTGGATTTTCAGTAATTGAAGAGGGAATAGATTGTAGGCTTTTCATTTTACTATTTGCATAGCTGAGGAAATAGAAGACAACAGACTGGAAGAAGTGGGCCTAAATCTGAGATGAAAAAGATAATAGATTAGATGATACTTAGGTAGTCAGGCTCACAGGAAATTGAACTCAGAGGAAATCCAAACTTTTTGGGGGCACGTAAAAATAAAAAAGATAATACTTCTATGATTTGTAGGGATGCATTATATGGCAATAGATTATCACATTTCTTTATGTCTCAGTAGACATTAAAGAAGAATTCAGAATTTTCGAGGTAGAAAACTGGATGCATGGATAAAGTGATCTGTTTCTTAGCAGAATATATAGTGCTGAGTACTGTAGCAATATTTTGCGTATAGTCTGAATATAACATGGTTCAATTAAGTATGAATCAAGTAGTGGAAGTGAAGTTTTGACCTGTCACACTAAGCACATGAGAAAAAATAATTTGCTGTATGTTTTGGCTCTGGTGGAATTACATCCTTCACTGATTTGCAATAGTAAATCTGTAATGGAAAGAAACATTATACTAATGAGGAAAGCAGGGGTGTGGGCTTCAGCCACATGTCATTTGGTTGAAGACATGTCATTTTCTCATTTTTGTGCCCTACTTTTGCCTTTCCCCCATCACGTAAGAAGATCCTTTTCCAGTGCCTGCAATTAGCTGCATACTACTGTCAAGTCTTCCTATCCAGTTATGTGTAAGGAAACTGCACTACATGAGTGAACTAGCGCTTCTCATTCTGCCATGCATCAGTAATTTTTGAAGCAAATTGGAGTGGTCTGTCTCCTACAGAGAAAAGATGTTGTATGTGTTCAGTAGCTGTTTTTCTTGGGTCTAGCATCTGTCCCAGATAGGAGCAGTATCTCTATCATCACTGCTCATGCAAATGAGTTTGTTTAAGTTTGGTAAAAGATGAATAGGCTGCAGCCTTACTTTGCTCTTTCACAGGAGTAGAGAGGTGCTCCAGATGCATCATTGTGCATTAGATCTACTTAAAAAGAGTGCTAATAAATCAATTCTCACTTTAGTGTAGGCGTTTTACACTACAAAAGAGGAGAGAAAACCAATGCTAACACTAAGAAACTGTGATTGTAGAAATACAAATCGGTGTGGGCATTGTGGGCCTGTAGTGTACTTGCAATGGCTTTTAACACTGTATTTGGCAACTAGCATTATTTCTGACTCAGTCTCCCAAGCACAGATCAATGTTGTGCAGGTTAATATGGGTAAGTTATTTTCTCTTCCGTAACAGGAAATGATAAATTCTAATCTTGCAAGTACTTAAGGCAATGAGCAGAGTATACTGGACTACTTTTAAATAAGGTGATAATACATTTTGTTAGGTTTATTTTAAGACTTTATTTTTTTGTAGGTCATACATATCAATGTTTTATGCTAACAACAGGCAGAAGAGATTTACCCACAGTGGTAGGTCTGAATTCAGAACATGATGGTTCTGTAGTAGGCTTAGTTCATGACAGCTGCAAAACAGACACTCGCCAGAATATATTTCAATTAAAAGGATAAGCCTCTCTTGCTTAAGTTACACTTTTAATATAGTCAGTTACTTATGATTGTATTTCACTATTTGTTTTGAAGGAAAGAAAAGGCGTTTAATTCCAGAGTGGCAAAGCAGAACAGTGGAGTCAGTAGATCTAGATTCTTTATTTGCTGTGCCCCTAATCCATCTTTGGAAAATGAAAGACACACTGCATATGTAAAATAATTATAAATAAAAATACTTTTTTTTTTTTCTTTCAGCTGGAGACACGTTATGCATCTCTTATGAATCCATTGTAATAATTAACTTTAGGCTTTTCAGAATACTGATTACAAAATGAGGGATATATGCATAGTTTATAGAAGTGTCAGCTTTCTAGAAGTGTTGTTTATCTTAACTATTAAATAAAAAAATATGGGTTTATTGTAACACCTCTGGTCTCAGTATTCTTTAAAAAAATAGTCTTAAGGGGACTGAAAAACCCACAGTATGTAGTCATTTCAAAATCATTCCCTCTTGTAAGAGTATTCTGGACATCTACAGTTTGAACAGAAATTCAGTCTTCCCAGTTCAGCAGTTCTAGAAAACTTGTAAGGTTATATTTCACTAGATATCCAGAGGCATCTAATGAACATTCTCATGAGTGACTGCCCTTCACTCACTTCTCTTGGTCCATTGGTCAAGTCTCCATATGTGGCCCCCAAGTTGCTGTGGATGTCACCCAGAGGGAACTAGCAATGCTCTGGAAGACAGAATTGTCTTGACAATAATCATAGCAGTCAAGTAGACATTGAAGTAGCCTTGTTTGCACCCTGAGTATAAAAAAAAAAATAAATTAGGGGGAATTTAGTGTCTGCATGATGACTATTGCATATCCAGAATCCAACTTTTATTCAGAATTACCTGGTTGCACCCTGTAGAATTCACCACAGATGAGAGAGTTAAGAGATGAGTACATTGTGAGTAAAATCTAGATTGGAAGGGTAGAACATGCTTTGAAAAGCTACAGTATCACAGCAGTGTTGAAGTCAAAAGCAAAGTGCCCCTTAACTTCAACAAAAGCAGTGTGGAACCCCTGTAGGGTAGCAGGGTTTGGATGATAGCTTATTTTTCAGTCTGAAAGTGAATTAGCACAGCTGTGACAACAAATGACACAAGCCGATATCTTAATATGTTGGGGAAAAAAAGCCAGTTTCTAGATGAGAATACAGATTAGGATCAAGATATAGGTCTTTTTTCAAGTGGTTCTGATAGGTTGTGGCTGGATCTATAACTAAACTGGCTTTGTTAGGGGAGCCCACAATGGGTGCTTTCCATTCAGTGAATGAGAATTGATTGTCTCTTCGGCTGCTCCAAAGCTCATCTCTTTCTTTGCTCTAGAACCAGGACAAATAAAGATTTATAGAACTGGATGGCAGAGAAGTGTCATGGCTACTTACTAAGAATTTAAATACAACTTCACAGTAGCAACAGCTGTAAGCAGGAGCTGTATGTGTTGTTCGAATTCAGCCTTACCACAGCTATTACTTTTTTTCTTTCATAAAGTGGCTTTAGGCTCTTTTAGGTTCAGTACAAAGCTATTAGCATGTGAAATTAGTATAATTAACTTCTAGATGTTTGTTAGGAGATATTGATAGGTTGCTTGATGATGACTTCTGCTTATTTGCACCTAAGGTTTAGTGTTTAACCTTACACATAATTACCTCTTATTTTAAGCTAACTTTTCCAAAACCAAGTAAAATGGGGCTGTGGGGAGTGGGTTTGGGGAGGGGAAATAAAAACAAAAACATCCCCCTCCCCTGGTTTTTCTGTAAGGTTTTCTGTTGAAGTGTAGTGAATTTTAGAGTAGGGGCAGATGTTTCCTCCTTGATGGTCTGAAGGCATCTTTCTGCTCATTTATTTGACAATATGAGAACGGCTATCTAGAATTACTAAATATAACATCTTTGCCTTGTCAGAAATAGAAAGGTGCAAATTAGTCTGAGAATTAAACAAATACAAAGCTTAAGGGTTCTAGGAGAAGCAAAGAAATAACTGGAAGCTGGGGTTGGTAGCTGCATATGTCTCCTTTATTAAACTCACTCCTCAAACGTAGCCAATTCAAGGAAAAGTTCAGTGAGCCAACTTCTACCATGCACCTACAGTGTGCATGTAATTTCTTGGGTTTTGGTCCTGTGAACTATTGCAGGTTTTTAATGAGATAAAGTTAAACACTTTTCATAAAACATGGAAATCTAATTTAGTTAATCCCATGATGTGTTAAATATAACCTTGCTGTTGTTTTGTCATCTTAGTACATGGTAAAATTTAACACTGCCAGCTTCAACTGCAGTTACCAGAAAAGTGCTAGTGGAGAAGAAGTTTCTCAGAATTTGTGATCACCTACTTCCTGTGTGAGCATCGAGTCTCCTAGTACAAAAAAAGGTTGATGGGAATAAATTACAGGTTGCTAGGAACATTATGTGCTTTCCTTCCTCTGCACTCTACATTCTACAGCCTACAGATTCTTGGATGTATTGTGGAACTGGCTTCAAAAGAGTTCAAAACTTTATTATAATTATTAAAGGCAGATGTTTGGGTTTTGTTTGTTTTTCTTTTTTTACTTAAAACCTTTAAGTAATGAAAGTTTGTGTGTGAGACATTAAAGGTGTTGTTGAGAGTGGTTGTGTAGAAATTTGGATCCCCTACTCCGGATAAAAGAATTGTGTCAATACCTGTATTCATTTGCAAAACAATCTTTTTTTTTCTTAAATTCTTGTAATGGATAATTCATTCTGCTTTGTTTTATAGGACTCTTAACTTTCAGTGGACTTTTTTTTACAAAATTCTGCTTTGGTCAGAAGTTGTCAATACAGTTCAAACCTTTTGCCTATTACTGTAGCTGCGATTCTTGGAAATTACTGCTCAATAGAAGAGTATGTGATTTTCGTAAAAAATTACACATAACACAGTGACATTTAGTTTACTGGTAAATCTGTTGTTGCTCAGAAAATCTGGTAGCAAGGATCTGATTCCAGTAAATGAAATTAAATTTTAAAAAATATAACTTTTCTGAGTGCCTACAGCTTACCACAGTAAGAATTCCTTTTCAGATCTCTCTACCCTCTTGACCTCTCTTTGTTTCAGTGATTTTCTGTCTCACAGGCCTGTTCCTCAGCTAAAATGTCTCTTACAGGTTTTGACAAAGTTCATATAAACTGGAACACATTCAACCATTGTTTTAATGATCTCCTTTTAAGTTTCTTTAGCATCTTAGTACAGTTCTGTGAACAAGATTTTCTTCAATTTGTAGGATGAACTTTGGGAACATGTTATTGAATTTCTATAACATTGTCTGCTAATAAGAGAAAAAGCTTTGTTCCTTTCTAGTGGAAACTGTAAAAGCATCTTACTTTGTTGGCTCAGGCAGTGTAGGCTACTGCAGAAACAGATCAGAGCTAACTTATTATTTTAACATCAAGGATTAATAAGTTTCTTTGTTAAGAAAGTCTAGGATGGATTCAGCCTAACATCTGTCCCTTCTTTTTTTTATCTTGAAATTCTTGAATTCTTGAATTTCCCTTTAAACTTTTCCTGTGACTTTTTCATAGACTACATTACCCTTTTCAAAACTTCTTTTCATTATTTGCACCACTACCATGTTATTTCAGCTTTGAAAATTTTAGCAAACTGGGACAGTGAAGTGACAACGTTAACAGTGTCCTGAGGAAATCTGGATCTTATTGAATTTAGTGGGTCTTCTGTTGATTTTAATGTTCTCCTTACTTTTAGACATCTATAAAGTTTGCATTTGGCTTTTTGGCTTCGCCAGGCATGTTTGTGTAATTCTAAGGGTTATTGTACTGTAGCTTATTTAAATCGTCTTCTAGTAAAGAGATGTTCTTTCTCAGTGTTTAGATCTTTGTAGCTTCTCTTCCTCTTCTTTTATTTCTATTTGTTCTCCCCACCAGAGCACACTACTCATTATAAACTGCCATTGTCTGATTCATCATGAAATCATTGAATTGAGCAAAACTATGAAAAAAGTGTTTCTCCAGTACACTCTCTTCAGCACAGTGTGAGGAAGACGGTTTACACAATCTCTGAACTAGAACCAGATTGGGCACCTTTGGAAATCATGAAATAATTAAATGCTTTCTTGCTGTCCCTGATAATTTTTACTTATTTATTTATTTATTTATAATGCTAGCTCTCTTGTGATAGGAAAGATTGTATCTACAGTGTGTTTAATCACAGATTCACAGAATGTTTAGGGTTGGAAAGGATATTAAGATCATTTAGTTCTAACCCCCTTCCATGGGCAGGGACACCTCACCCTAGACCATATCGCCCAAGACTCCGTCCAATATGGCCTTGAACACTGCCAGGGATGGAGCATTCATAGCTTCCTTGGGCAACTTATTCCAGTGCCTCACCACCCTCACAGTGAAGAGCTTCTTCCTTATATCTAACCTGAATTTCCTCTGTTTAAGTTTGAACCCATTACCCCTCGTCCTATCACTACAGTCCCTAATGAAGAGTCCCCAGAGGCTATCTCCTACATCTTGTGGAAGAGGATGCAAGAAGAAACTCAAATGAGCTGGAGATTAAGGTCATTTTAGAGGAGCCTTTAAAGAGAAAGCCTTGTCACTATACTTGAGTCCAGCTAAAAGAATCAGAAAGCAGAGAACTTTCAATAACAGTCTCTTACTGTATCAAGAACAAGACAAGGAACTAAGCTTAACACCCTCTGGGGAACTTTAAATATTTTTAGTCACAAGTAAGCCACAATGATTGACATTGTCATAGATGTTTATACTGTAGAGAGATTGTTAAATTGACAAGTATTTGTTAGTGACAGTATAAAAGAAACCGTCTCTTAAATATTAAGCTATACTGCAATAGGCTGAAAAGTTTTATCAAAATTGTATATAAACCAACTACATACTGGCACAGATTGCCCAGAGAAGTTGTGAATGTTCCATCCCTGTCAGTGTTCAAGGCCAGGCTGGACGGGGCCTTGAGCAACCTGGTCTAGTGGAAGGGGTCGCTGCCTGTGGAGGGGTGGTTCGAACTGGATGAGCTTCAAGGTCCCTTCCAAACCATTCTATGATGCTATACCGATAACATTTCATGCAAATCAATAATAGCTTAATTAAAGGTAAATAAACCAATTAAAATGCAAGTAATGTCACTGTACTAGTTGATAGTTACAAAGTCAGTGTTTCAGTTTGTTTGTTGTGCAGCAATGTATATGAAATGTGAGAAAAATATTACAAAAATACTCTTATCTTTTTGGAATTTACTACTTATTAGAATTCTTTTTTAGTTTGACTTTAGGACAGTGGAGTGCTACAACTCTGACTCAGATCCCCAGTCTTTAATCTAGTATTAATCTGAGATAATAAATCAGCTTTATGTGAGCAATTATTTTAGAATTTAAATTAATCTTTTTGATTTTTTATTGCATTTTACAGATGCATATATTATGCAAAATATGTAAAACTTTATAAAGTTTTTTAATATCCATTTCAAGGATAAAAATAATGTAATTCCTAATATATATTATTGTGTAAATATTTGCATGCATGGATGTATGTTTTCATCACTATATATGCTTATAAAATTATAGATATAATTACTTTCAAGTAGAAAGTTTTTACAGGTTCAGTGTTTCAATAGATAAACTTGAAAAAGAGATATATCTTGAACAGATACATCTTGAAAAAGAGGAGTGAAGTATATATTGGAAAATGCTCTCCTCCTTTCAAAGACAAGCTTGTGATGGTAGTAATCAAACTGCTATAGTGACCTTTTGGATATTTGTTACTATAAGTACAGATTAATTTATATGTGCATCCCTGTTCTCTTCAATGCCTACTCACTGAGGAAGTAATCTTCCTTCACTAGTCTTCTAATATATAACAAAATAAGAAAAGACCTATATTCCCACAAATTCTCTTGCACAATGAAGGTGTGATGCAGGTTGCCTCGAAATTGCGTCTGAATTTTGTAATATCAGTGGTGGAACTTTCTATTGGTTAAAGCAATAACAAAAATGTTCAAATCCTAAAAAAACATACCTATAAGAGAGTGCTGGGTTGGTTGTTTTTTTTTATAGAGTGACTAGAAACATCTGAAGGAATTGGTATGGTTGTATTTGAGAGCATTTAATTCCAAAAATGGTATATAAGGGTAGAGAAGGTCTGACATATGAACGACTTTATTTTAAAATTTAAAGAAAGAAAGTTGTTACTATTGTAAAAATAGTATTTCTTTGATTTGGGTATGACTAAGAGATTTCTGAAACTGGATGAGAATCTGCACTTGCAAGCCAATTTGTGTGAAAGTGGCAGTAAAATGACCACGTTTGTGGTTTTAGGAAGAATCAACCATAGTACAGAGCATGAACAACTGACTTCAGAAAAGCATACTTTAATAAACTTAGGGACCTAGTAGAAATGGTTTCCTAGGAAGATAATCTATAAAGGATAAATGAGTGAAGGAGAGCTAGCAGTTACTGAAAGAGGACATGTTATAATGAGTCGCAAACTATCACAATACAGAAGAAAGACAGGAAATATAGTCAGAAATATGGATGCATCATGGTACACAAATAAGGAATATGAAGGCTTTGGGGAAAATGTTCAGAAAGTGTTAGTACAATACGTTAGAATGATAGAATGATAAAGGATAGCGCTGATTCATTGCTTAGCAAGAAAGAATTACAAGATACAGAAAAAATATCCCATTCAGTTCTGTAGGCATGTATTTAACAAAACAACATTACCAAGTAAGTACAAACAGAACTGGGAAGGAACAATTTAAAGAATACTAACTGAACATGATGTATTCATGTTGACAGGATCCAATTAAATTTGCCCTTAAGTACTTTGAAAACCTAGCCAGCTCAATCCCTGAACCATTTGCAAATGTAATACCTAACTTGAAAAAAGGAAAACCAGACTATTTTAGAATTATAGATGAATCAGTGTATTTTCAGCATCTGGAAAGTTACTGGAACAAGTTATTTGGCATTCAGTCTGTAGGTGAGAGAAGATAATAAAGGAATAAAACCAGCTAGTATGGTTTTGTCAAAAACAATCACATCAACATACTCTAATTACTTTCTTTGATGGGATTTCTGGGTTAATCGGATGTGGGAACAGACAAGATTAATTTTGACTTCAGGCAAGGTTTCTAACAGTGTCCCATAAAGAAGTCCATAAATAAATTAGGACAATATGAACTAGATGAAATTAAGACAAGGTGCATAACTAGTTCGAAACAATACTTAATGCCAATACTTAAAGTGGGGTTATCAATATCTGACTGTCAAGGAGGGGTTTGTTCAATGTTTTCCTAAACGACTTGGTAACAGATTAGCAAGTATACTTTGTATAATTTATGTATGAAATATGAGAGTTTGGAAGCATTTTGAACAATAGGAAGGAGCATTATCTTAGAAATGTTGAGATGTTTTATATCACTGTTCTGAAAGTCACTAATAATGAAGTGTAAAATGCTTAGGGGGGAGAATGAAATACATAAATATAAAATGAGGATAAATAGCTAGGTATTTATTCTGAAGAACAGTATCTCAATGTCATAGTGGACCACAGACTTTGTCAGCTAAAAAAATGATTTCTTTGAGAAATAAACAACTGATGTTATTCTCTTTGTATTAACCAGAATACCATATGCAGTGTACGTAAATTAATAATTTTACTTCAGAACTGATGAAGACTTGAGTATGAAGTTATGTGTCTATTCTTTGCCTCCACACTTTAGAAAAGAGCTTAAAATTATAGTATGCACAGAGGAGAGTAGCAAAATTACAAAGGCATGGAAAATTCCCTTTTGATCAGAGAAGACGTGTTTAATTGATTTCATCTAAATGGTGGAACTCATGATAACAGAGTTTTGCTAGGCAGAAGACTTACTGACAAAAGACATCCATGTGGATAAACAGGTAATAATTAGCTTAGTTTTAAAAAGAAAACAAAAGCAAACAATTAAAACCAAAACCCAAACAACAGAAGTAATCAATCAGTCAAAGCCCAGTGCTTTAGATTTGGTACTGGGAGAAACCATCACCTTTGTGAATGAAATGCAGGCTAACAGGAAACTGTGTGGATTCTCTTTCACTGGGGATTTTTTAAGAAAATAATCTGTCCTGAATAGTCTAGATTCATTTAACTCTGCTTTTGGGATAGGCAAGTGACTTCATTACTCCTGTACACTTGGCCAGCCTTCCTTTTTTATGATTCTTTGCAAAATGCAATGTCAAAATTGTGATTTTGCCTACATGTCTATTAATTTTAAATTTCTATTCAGTTTAGTGTGGCTTTTAAATTTGGTCTTTGTATCTGGGGAACTGGACAGCTTACCTCAAATATAATGCCTTGCTAATAAATCAGCTATTCCAAATAGGTTTACACATAGAGATGCAGGGAGCAGAACTTCTGAATAAGCTCAAGGTGAGTCACTTGCCAGACTGTTGCTACTTATTGCTCCACAGATACTATCTCTACTATTTTGTATGAACACTTTTCTGTCTTGTGAATGGTCAGAATCTGGGTACAGCAGTGTCTCTACTGTGGACTGAGAATATCATCTCTCCAGGCTTCAGTCTTGTTTATTTTGAGACTGTTTGATGGAAATGACAACCACTGTATCTGAAAACATCACGTTAGAGCTAGCCGGCATCACAGATTTTGTCCTGTAGGCAATTCCAATATTTTGACGTTTCTTTTCTATCTGACTTACTAGATTAGATCTTGTCTATCACATTGGTTTCATTTGGGTAAGACTGCAGTGCCTCATGGAAGATGCAGCTCAGGCAAGCTAACAGGTATTTCACCACTGTCTTAGAACAAATTTACTTGCATGACTTCTGTACCAGATCAATTATATAAACTTTGATAGAATTCTTCCTGATTTGTGCCTGTATAAGCAAGAGAACCATAAGCAGATTGTTTCAAACTGTGTGATTCAGTAAGAAAACAGGGCCTCATTTTGTAATTTGGAAGGTTTGTTTTCTCCCACTTTTCTTTCACTTAAAATCTGAGAGGTTTATATGAAAGCATAGATGGACAGATTTTATTTTCATTGATGATTAAATTAATTTCCATAGATATCCCTATTAGGAAGAATTCTTCTGTTTTTTACTGTTGAAGTGGTTATGTAAAAGAGTTGTTTGTTTTGGGTTTGTAGTTCTTTTTTTTTATTATTTCTGGCAAACCAGTCACATTTTCCCTTTAATATATTATACTGTTGTAACAGTTTACTTATTCTGAAAAGTAAATAGTAGACCACCATGTCATATTGTTTTTTCAGTGGAAGTTTACTAAAGCTGTAAAGTTCCTTGAAAGCATTTAAGTATTTGCTCTTTTGTGGATAATGAAAGCAACCTCATACGAAACTTCTGTCCATTTAAATAACAGCAGCAACCATATTGCTTCATCCATTGCAATGTTTTTGTTTCTGATCCAACAAATGAGAAATACAGTTTTCATTATTCATGTATCATCATTGAGTAGTTTTGCATTTCACTTCTCTATTTTTCACATGGCTGATGTCCAGTAGGTAAATGGTTGCATTTTCCATATCAGTCTTAATACCTGGTTTACTCTAAGACAAAACCTACACAGATGTGTTCTTAGTTTTATATGTGTTTTTATGATGTTATTTGCAGATTTTCTCCTTTTACATTGGAAGTGACAATCTAGTATTTACCTTTTAGTTCAGGCCTCAGCAAGAACAAATTATTCTACTTTTATTTCCTTTCCTTTTCTCAGAACAGCATGGGCAGAAAAAGCTGAGAAACTGACTTCTAGGAGAGGGGTACCAGAGGAAATACCTCTCTAGTGGAAAATGTGTGTAAACTTGCTTCCTTCTCCTAAGATAACTACCACTGAAATGTTTCTGTTGGTGAGGAAGTGACGCAGGTTGCTGTCATGGCATTCATATGCCTTGCAAGCACTGAGCTGAAATAGGAGCTTCTTATCCAGCAGGCCCTCCCTCCTTTCTGTCCCAGATAGCTCTTCAATCACTTTGAATTGTGTCTCCCTCTATCATAGCTAGATTTTGACTTGGCAGTCTACTTCTAGTAGTAAAAGTCAAGCAGCACTAATGCCAATCTCTCTGCTGCAGAGCTGCATCTGTGTGGCTTTTATCTGTGATTTTATAATTCCTCAGGGCTTTGTCCCTGTTACTCAATATAATTACATATTTTAAGCACTATAAAACTTTTGGTAGTGCCACCTTATATAACATATGCCAAAAAAATATTTTGATAGCATTGTTAGTTTGTATTCTTTCATGAAGCAGGATGATTTATTTGTTTGGATTTGTCATAAAGTAAAATTTTATTAGAGAAAGCTTTGTTTTATACTGCAACCTCTAGTAAAGCAGATATGTAGTTGATTAAATAATTGACTACTTTACCTTTTTCTTACCTTTATTGAATCTAGCCCTTCTCAGTCAGACAAGCAGTGTTCTTTGAAGATTTTCATTTGTGTCAGCTTGAGTGTGGCAACAACAAAAATTACAGTTAATATATAACAAGGTTTGAAGCTTGTAAAGGACCATTCTTAGAACAGTAATTAAATGCAATATTAAAAAAAAGAGCAGTATAAAGCTTGGTGATTCTTTCTCCAGTACTTCAGTGTAAGTCTTGCAGCATGGAGGACCAGCTTCTTCCCTCCTTTGCTCCCACATAAGCAAGAAATAATTCCACCAAGGCCATAAGGGTTAATGAGAGGATGATCAAGTCTCTTGTTTACCCAAGGTCTGTGAGGAGGGGGAAAAGGGAGATTGAATATGCTGATTTTACAATAAGTAACCAAAAAAATAATGGAATTTAAGCTTTGTAAGTCTTCCCTTAAAATCCTAGGATGTTAAGGCCTTCTTTACTTTGATATTCCTGGTTAAAAGCCAGATTGTGCCATTATATTAAATGAAAGAGAATCATAGATGTGGTTTGGGTTTAGTCAGTGCTAGCATGACCACTTACCTTGTGCAAAAAATTAAAGAGACATCAGGGACTGCAGTGATAGGACATGGGGTAATGGGTTCAAACTTAAACAGGGGAGATTTAGGATAGATATAAGGAAGAAATTCTTTACTGTGAGAGTGGTGAGGCACTGGAATGGGTTGCCCAGAGAAGTTGTGGCTGCCCCATCCCTGGCAGTGTTCAAGGCCAGGTTGGACGGGGCTTTGAGCAACCTGGTCTAGTGGAAGGTGTCTCTGTCCATGGCAGGGGGTTGGAACTGGATGTTCATATGGTCTCTTCCAACCCTAACCATTCTAAGATTCTGTGATTTTAGACAAAGGTGACAAAGGCCACCAGGAACTGAGAGAACAGAAATTAGGTCAACTTTCTGTTATCATTTATTTGGTCTGTTTGTAGATAATGCTGTGGGTTCAGGCAGCACAATTAACTCTACACTGGCCTTCTTGCATGTGGCATTGCTCAGAAATCCAAAAGCCATGTGGGGATGGTTATGCTGCTTTCTGATTTTAGCTGACTCTGCATTCAGATGTCATTAATGAGCATTTCAGAAAAGAGGGACACAGAGTGCTGGGAATGGGATAAGGAGAGAGAAGAGGGAGTAGTGAACAGTGTAAAAAGCAAGAAAATGGATTAAAGGCACAAAGTTGATAGGTATCACAGAATGGTTGAATGCTGGGAGGCATCTTTGGAGATGATCTAGTCCGATCTCCTTGTTCAAAGAAGGATGAGCTAAAGCGGGTTGCCTGAGGCTATCTCCAGCTGGATTTTTAATGTCTGCAAGGATGGCGACTCCAAGACCCCTGTGGGCAACCTCTTCTATTGCTTACCCACCCTCACAGGGAGAACAATTTTTCTTACATATAAAGAGAATTTCTTTATGTCAGTTTGTACCCTTTGCCTCTTGTCTTGTGTCTGGGAACCACTGACAAGAGTCTGCTCTTGTCTTCTTATTCCTGTGCATAAGTTATTTTCACATTGGTGGGAACATCCCTGAACCTTCTTTTCTCCAAGATGAACAATCCCTGCTGTCTCAGCCTCTTCTCATATGGCAGATGCTTCATTCCCTTAATCATCTTCATGGACCTTTGCTGGACTTGCTGCCATGTTCCTATGCCTCTCTTGTACTGGGAAGTCCAGAACTAGACAGAGTAATCCATAACATGATAGGAAATGTATTCAGTGTGTGAAAGCAGGAATCCCCAGAAAAAGAGGCAGCATCAGAAGGAGGGCAACTGTACCTGAGTGAGGAACAGCCTGGGCTAGTGATGCTCTGTATCTACATGGTCCTAAGTAGAGCTGGTGCAGGTAGTTTTGCACCTTCAGCAGAAGTTTTGTGGGAAGAGGATTTGTTTTTAACACTCCTCCCTCCCAAAAAGAAAGAGGTACAGAGGAAATGGCAAGGGTAAACAAGAAGGAACACTCTGGAGTATGGGCTTGTCTTTTTTACTTCACACGTGAATGGTTTGCACACATTTATATGAATGCATGTGGAGATTGTGAAAGGAGAAAGAATTAGAATAATGGGGAAATGTCTCCAAGATATTCTTTAAGTGTATTTAGGATCTCTCATGTGGGCTCAGAGAAAATGCAATATGAGTCAAGCTGAGTCCAAAAGATCTGTGCCTATATTGACATAATGCTGAGTTTGATCTGATGTATTTTGTATCTCAGGAATCTCAGGAAGACTTTTTTAATTCAGGCTTAGTTCGTTGTAAATCAGGTACATATTGGCTAGCTTATAGGGTGAGCAGAATGAATGCAGGATCTCTGTAAGGCACTGCGTGGACTCATGGGCCATTGCCAGAAAGGCTATAATCTGCTATAGAAGGTGTTGGCATGGAAAAGAAGGGAAGCAGGCCGGGTTAAAGCCCGAATGGGGGACAGAGCAAGTACTGCACTCAAACTGTGCTTTGAAATTGCAAGGCGGGTAGTGAAGGAGAAGAAAAGATAAAATTTTCTTGGAGTTTGTAGGGAGGTACACTTGGGGTGCAAGTAGGAGTAATCCAGAAACGTGTAAAAGCTGGACAAGGCAGAGGCAGAGCTCTGAATGTAAGTCTAAGAAGGCAGAGAAGGCAGGTGGATGACAGCAGGGAAAGCTTTAGGAAGAGTATCAATCAAGTTTTCAGAGGCAAGTGGGCAAATAAATGGAAGCAAACCATACAATCACATAAAAGAATGTAAAATACATGCTTTTGAAGAAGGAAGACTGTTTAAATAGCTGGTTTATGAAGGAATGTCTGAGTCTTCTAAACTCAAAATGTATTGCAATTTATTTAATTCACAAAGAAGCTGTAGTGAAGTGAGGTGCAGTTGATATCAACTCTCTCTCTATTCCAACCTCTTTATAATCAAAGGACAAAGATATGAAGTTGTCGAAGATTTTTCCAGCTGCAGTTTCTTCCTTTACAGTATAATCACCACACAGCTGTTTTAGAGCATCCTTCAGGTTGATCATATGAATTTAGTTCTGCTGATGGATGCCTGCATGTTTTTATTTGAGAAAGCTTACGCACGTCATTTCATAATAGCTCCTATTTTCATTTTAGTTCAGTATGCTTATGATGGCAAACAGCTATAAATGGTACCACCAGGTGCAGGCATGAGAAAGCAAGTAGAAGAAACTCTTATCACAATATAGCCTCAGGTTTTCCTGTGACAGCAGTGGTTCTCTTTTGCAAGATACAAACCCTGTGTTTTGTAATAAGTCATCATAACACTCCTGAAAAAAAGAAAGATGTTGTACTGTAGCATTAGCATTTGTGAGGCTCTTGGTCTTTTGTAGTGGAAGTCAAAAATACGTTACATGATTGGAGCATGGTGGAGACTTCAGGTTGTGATGTTCTGTAGATGGTCTTTTGGACCCCATGTGTGGGTAAGTGTACCAGGTTACATGGTAACCAGCTACAGTAGCAGAGGTGTCCTTTTCTGGTCTGAGACAGATCTGACTATAAAATGTAGTTTTGTCGTTCATACTGCTTTAGGATAAGCAACAGGTAGCTCAGTTTTGTATTTGTTTTAGAGTAGAAACATTCAAATGCATATTTGTTCTGTAAACTCCACAAAGCTACCATCAACCTCTAGATGCCAGCCCACAGCTACTGGTAGATTATGAAATTATGATGGCTTATTTTCTTTGTGTCTAAAAAGCCTTAAGGTTTTTGTGTCTGCTTAGGAGTTTGGTTTTTGTTTTCCCCTTCAGATGAAGAAAAAAATGTTTGACAAAATTATTTGAGAATTATTTACGTATATGAGTAGTTTATAAAGAGTCAACTAGCAGTAAAGCAAGCACCTTAAACCATATATGGTTTGTGTCCTGCACAGTATAGCTGAGGAAATAAGCATCAAAATGGTTTGCACACCTCAGAAGTATACTGCAAAATGTTTCCTATAGGTATATATTGGAACCGAGTTAGAGCCAATTTAAATTTTTGACTTAGGAATACCTTTCGTTGTGCTTATATAAATTTAAATGCATGCTATTTTACTATTATTGCCTTTTGTCTTTTCCATCATACCCATATCCCATTTTTCACTCTTTGTCCTTTCCTTCCTGTGCACCCATTTCTGAAGTCTTCCCAGACATCCAGCATTTCATGATGTACAGCAGAGCGTTCTGGGTATTAACAGTCTCCCATGTGAGGTGTGACGGCTTGCTTTGCTTAACTCTTTCATAGGTTATGTTTTGACCATAGAAGTCACCTGCCACAAGCCAGTTTGTCCCAGAGATCAGTGAGCTTGCATCCAGGTGGCTGGATGAACTGTGAATGTCAGGTGATCAAATGTTCTGAGAAGGGTTCTTGAGAAGGTGAAGTAGCAGTGTGACCTATATGAAACAGCAGAGAAAACTTCAAGTCAAATTTATTATGAAATTAGATATGATTCTAATTGGTTAGAATTGCATCCTTAACTGAGTTTAACTAATTTTTTTTTTTAATATTCCTTCATAAGTCTCAGCAACATTTCCCTCTGTGGGATGTGCAGTTTCTCTGATTTACACATTCTCGTATCTTAAAGGTGTCAGTTTTCTTAGACACTTCAGCTGTGTGAGTTCTGCTTTGCTTGAAAAAATACTGGTGTGTATTGACTGAGCTATATTGTAAAATACTAGTCTGGCATCGTGCTCGTGTCAGAGCTGGGCTTTTTAATTGTATCTACAACATACAGCTGCATGTTATGATGTTATGTTTCAAAAGCAATAGCAGAATGGTACATTATTTTAAAGTCACTTTTATCACAAGATTAAAAGAGAGAGAACCTTACAATTGAAATTCAAATCTCATCTGTCCTGTTATGTTTCTGGACTTTTTTTGTCTGCATCTCTGCTAAGGACGATACTGTCAAGGTAGCTGGAACTGGATCAGAAACTGATCTGCCTTAACAGCTGTACCATCTGGAAACTTTTATCTTTTGTAAGTGAAAGACGTAAAAAAAAAATTATTTTTTTTTTTTTTTCAAATAAGAGATACTTTGATTCAGAGTCACAGCTGTGGCCAAGTAGTGCTTGGCACATCTTAAGTGCAAACATTACTTAAAGCCAGGTTGGTTTCTCATAAAGACAGTCTCTGAGCAGAGGTGAAGACTGTAAGCGCTGTGCTTTGACTTGTAGTGGTTGCCTGTAATCCCAGAGGACTTTTAGGACAACAGTGGTTTTGTTTTCTTTTGCTTGGCTTTTCTGCCTGATGCATGTTTTTTAGTTGGGGCTGCGTGAGCTTGGTGGAAGTTGTCAGGATTGGAAGGTAGGATACATTTCATGCTCTTAAAAATGTGAGTCACTGCTTATCCTGATGGTTTGGAAAGCTCTGAGCTTAAATAGGAATTTGCACTGTTTGCAGTAATTATCATTGCACAATAGTTGGGGGGTAGCACTACAATGCAAATTTCTTAGCTAGACTTCTTCATAGCTTACACGGAGCTTCACCACTTCCAGCAATGGGCTGACATTGCTGCCATTTTGGGGCTTCCTAAACAAACATGCGAAGTCCAGTTTAGACAGGAGACATTGTTTATTCTTCGCAGGGTGCTCAGTGGAAATCTCCACATGTCTATAAACCGATGATAGTAACCTTAAGTTATTTATACATTTTGACAAACAAATCATTGTCCATTGGTTGAGAGTTACATAATTTGTTCATTAATTAGTATTCCACTCCTTATTGGTTAAAAGTCCCTCTCGCCTCTCATGCTAGTCAGGCATATGTGCTCAGTCTTTCTCTTCTTTTGAGTCAGTTCTGCCAGAATTGCCTTTTACCTAATTACTGCCCATTTTCTTCTGGGTAGTCATCCAAGGGTTGGGGCCCCCATGTTCCTCTTTATCAGTTCTACCTGATCACTCAGAGAAGCAGGATGGATGCTCTTTATTTAGAGAAGTCTTTGTATGTTATCTCAGTTATCTAGATTAGCATCGTTATGTTATCAATTCTGAACTACTGATTGGATTACCGTTGTATCTCAAGGTGCTGCAAGCATCACCATCAAGTCTGAATTGATCTAGATACAGCAGAGCAGTGTGCTAGCTGTTGTTCTAGTCCAAAACAAGGATTACCAAACTGTGTCAATCTTTTTTTACAATTAGCACTCCATCTATTTCAGAGCATCTTGCAAAATAGAAGTACTAAAACAAAAATATGACATAGAATCATAGAATGGTTTGGGTTGGAAAAGACCATAAGACCATCTAGTTCCAACCCCCTTGCCACATGCAGGAACACCTTCCACTAGATCAGGTTGCTCAAGGCCCCGTCCAGCCTGGCCTTGGACACTTCCAGGGGTGGGGCATCCACATCTTCTCTGGGCAGCCTGTTCCGTTGTCTCAGCACCCTCACAGTAAGGAATGTCTTCCATATATCTAATCTAAATCTCTCCTGTTTAAGTTTGAAGCCATTACCCCTTGTCCTGTTGCTACAGTCCCTGATGAAGAGTCCCTTCCCAGCATCCTCACAGTCCCCCATCAGATATTGGAAGGCTGCTATGAGGTCTTCACGCAGCTTCTCTTCTCCAGGCTGAACAGCCCTGATTTTGCCACAACTTGCTCCTTTACTCACAAAATGACAGCTGTTGGGTGGCCAGTACATGCCCCCTCCTGCACATGGGCGGAGTTTCGCACAGAGATGTGCCAACTCCCACCATTGCCGTAAGAGCGGGGACAGCAGACTTCCTAAGTGTGCATGTGACTCAGCACTGACTCTGCAGGAGTGGCTGCTCATTATTAGAGGGGCACCCCTGTGGAAGAAATTACATATTAGGAAATGTCACAACCAAGTGGGGCTAGCCAGAGCTATGAGGAATTTCCATGTGTTTTACCATTAAGTGCCTTGCTTTCATGTGCTTTGTTTTGGTTAAAGAAGCCTATGGCACACTTGAAGTAAAATACACTTATAGTTTAACCTAAGGTCAGCCTAAGGTGATTTCCTTCTCTCTGCCACTTCACTGGGACTTACAGATAATAAACCAACATGTGTGAAGAGTGAAATCACTGTCCATGTTGTGTCCACGTCACACTCCACATTTTGTTCAGAGCAATCATTTCAAAGAATTCTTTAAAATGAAATTAAAACCAGTGTTGGAATTTGAGGTGTTTTTCAAAGATTATGTTCATTTCGTGGCAGTACAGCTGCTTAGAGGCATGATAACCTTTAAATACTTCTCATCATGTATGACTCATCTAACCACTGCGGACATATTTTTTTAATTGAAATCAGTAACTATCATAGGTCGGAGCATCTTCTTCACACTCCAATTTTATTTCATATTTGTGCTTTTACCTGTAGGCTGCTACACTAGTCTAGTCCAGGGGAGTATCTAGTCAGGATGCTAAATATGGCCATTACTGGCCATTACATTCTTTTAGTGCTAATAAAATGAAAAGGAAAAACGACTAAACATGGATGAAACAATTACAGCAAGTAGTACTTATGGAAGTTATAATCTGTTTATGATAAGTTACATTGGTAGTAGAAAGGTAGCATGAACAATTTAAAGAAATAAATATATTCTTGAATTCAGTGTTACTTGAGTGTTCCATCCTGCCGAAGAAATAATTATCATTATATGTTAATTATTATTGTATATTATTTCAAGAGTGGAAAGTTACCGAAGAGTTGGAGCCATATTTTATACTGTTTTTTAGACTTCTGACTGGTCAGTTAGAGCTAGTGTACCATGGAGATACCATAGAGATCAAGCAGTGCTTGATACTGATTGAAATCATTCTCTACCAACCTAGATTGGTGCGCCCTAAACTATCACTGTGGCTTTCTGTAGTGTTACTGCTACTGTTTTTCTACATTATTTGCCTTAATTCTGAACAGGGTTCATTGCATCCATATATACTTCCATGTACTGTTTCTACTTCTGTTTTTCTTAGTTACCTATGTAGCTACAAAGCTGGCACTCCCAAAAACAAACACTGAGATTCCTTCAAGACTCAAATGTTGTGTGATTACTGTAGCTTTTTTTCTGACACATGCATGGAAAAAGTTGAATTCTGAGCAAACCACAGTGTAAGTAATTCTACCTTGCTGTCACATTTTGAAGAAGCATACAGAAGGTCATAGTGTTCCTGCAGAGCAGCAGCACTGAAAGGTGCTGAAAGGCATTGACTGAATAGACAGGTTCAAGTAACTCATGAAGGAGCAAAACAATGAAAGTGCTGTCATAGCCTGGAGGTTGTTGGACTGAGCAACATTGTAACTAGTTAACCAGAATTTAAATGATACTGATTTTTCAGTTAAAATAGACTTTTTTTTTCCCCCCAAGTACTCTGAGGCATTATAAAAGTTGTGATTTAAAGAGAACGCTGTTTCCCAAAGCATTTTTTTCTGACAGCTTTTCGAATTAGTCATTTCCATGATGTCAAACGGTTTGAAATAGTCTCCCAAACTGGAGTATTATGCAGATTTGAAGGTGACAGCATCAAAGAAAAATTAATATTTGCAAACATGTTAGTGCTTGTTTATAGTATTTTGAGACGTTGCCCTGATATTGTGTGATTGATCAGACTAAAGGAAAACATTTTGTTTATCCAAGCTGCTGAATTCCCTTGTGATGGATGTGGCAAGCAAGGTTGTCCTTCTGCACTGACATTTCTAAAGCTGAACATGTCAGACTCTCATCACAGATGGCATTGCTTAGAGGTTCTTTGTCAGATCCCTTGTCACTGACATTGTGTTTGAATTTTGTGTCAGTAAAATATAGGCTGATAAAAAACTTTAGTATTATTTGGGCAATATTTGAAAATGTAACTCTCAAAATCATCTATCAGAGAAAGTTGATACATTTTTTGCCAGCAAAATCAAAGTGAAACGAGAACTGCCTTTTGAAAATACTGGTCATAGTTTATTTAAATTCTGAAAATATTAATAAACCCCCCAGGATTTATCAATGCTTGGCCAAAATGACAGTAAGCAATTGGCACCAAGTCTAATTTGTGCTGGTCTTCAGCATTTCACAAGAGTAAACATCTGGTAAGGCCACTTTAATCCCTATTTTAATAATATCGCATTTAGATAATAAACTTCTGACTTTGATGTGCTTTAAGCTAAACCTTTCCTCATGTGCAAGTCTGCACGAATTTGTAACACACAGGGGAAGACATCTGGGTCTGGATTTAATTCCATGTTTCCACCACTTAGTGTTGAAAAAACAATATAAACTTAAGACTTTGTGAAAACCAATGTGTTTGCAGTTCATTTTATTAATTGAAGAACACTTATCAACAAGAGCTTGGGTGTTGCAAGCAGCATTAGAAGCACTACTTTGATACATTAAAGTATGGTGAAACACAGATTTCTATTTCTAAGTATGGACAGATTTTGTTGTAAAGATGGAAGATATTGAAATGAAAGCCAAGCCATTGTTACTTGGATCAGTTAGAGTAAAAAGGTGTCATATTGGATCTGTGGGGTTTGTCACTCATAATAGGACATGAAAAAGAGCTGATAAAAACAGTGCTTGTGGAGACTTCCTCCCTAAATTTAAAGCTTCTGCCTAGCTGCCAATTTGTGTTGGGTTTTTTATGTAGTAAGAAACTACCAAGTATATACCATTATAAAACTTAATGCCAGAAAAAACTCAAATGCAGCATGTTTTATCAAATGAAAGGCATTTCAAACAATAGAACTGGTGGAAAAATACCTATCAAGGGCAGTGAGCAGAGTCAAATTTTGAAGCTATGACACAGTTATTGTAACACTCGCGGAAGTAAAATGTAAACACACTGTGAAATTCATAACTCATTTCTATTTGGCTGCAAACACAGTGGATGCATGTAAGGTATTTTAGTTTAATCAGACTAGTACATGTAGAGTCCATTTGCAATTACAGTTGGAAAAAATCCAGTCTTCGTCACTTTGTTAACATAAGAAAGAGAACCTAGATGTGGTTTTAATAGCTCACTATATTTTTTTTACCTTAGATGTGTTGTACTATTTATGGGCTCTTGTATTGTTTTCATTCCTTGAATGAAGATTTGAGATTTTTTTAAACAGTTAATATTCACAGTCACTGTAAAGTTCACTTACATGCAACTATCTGTGGAGATGCACATTTTATATATTTCTATAGATAATTCTTCAGAGTAGAGATGAATAGTATACAATGTGAAGATATGGGATTATATAGAAAAACATCTGGCCAGTTAGAAATACATAATGAAGAAATGCTCACAATATGTAGCTTTTGTAAGGTTCCACCTGACCTATTGAGTTATCTTCCTGAAGAGGCCTTGATTTAATTATCCAGGATTTTGATTTTAACAGAAGCTTTTCCAGAGAGTAATTTGCTGCTTACAACTGATGCTGAGTAAGTGTTCAAGTCCACAATAAGATTTCTCAGTCTACCTCTGAGATGCTGCTCTGGACCTAAGCAGCTTATGCTACCACTTGAGGACTTCTGAGGATTTGTTGTAATTACCCGTATTCTTCTTCTCTTTGTAGCATCTCTGAACTTTGCAAAAACATAGATGCATTCAAAGTTTTACATACAAAGGTGCAGAAGATGGTTAAAAGATTTGCTGGTTTGGATCAGAAGGGTGAATGCCTCCCTTGGTTGCCCGCTTTTCTGTATAGGACCCTATCTTGTTTTCATTGTCATGTTCTTTTTCCTAATTTTTTTGAGTCTATGCTTTTTAAGCAGTTGATAGAATCATAGAATATTTACATTCACTGTAGTATGTGCTGTCATTTGCAATTGCCTGTGAAAAATTTGGACCCAGGAAAACAGGAAGATGTAATGCGAAAATGTTGAGTGTTAGCAGGGCTTAGACTAGGAAGAGAATTAGAAAATATGTCTCAAGTCTCTATTCTTTTACAGGGAAGAGGTAACAGGGTATTTATCAGCATAAGTTATACAATACCTTCAGCTTCCACTCAGAAGTACAGGAAAGAGAAGTTTGTTAGTGACATGAATTCTCTTCAGGTTTTGTCAAACTTATTGCTCTTTCTGTGAAATATTTCTTTACGCACATCTCTGTGTTATCTAAAGATCTTTTTGAATAGCAAAAATCTGAATTCAAAGCAACCTGAGGAATCTGGGATACTGCTTATGCAATCCAAGGAAAATGTGTTTGTCCCCAAAATAAAATAGACTCACACTATAGGTACTGTAGTAAGACCAGTTAGGGTGTCAGTTATTCTACAATAAATGGTTCAGGAGAATATGAATAAGGTTCAAATAACAGCTTTTTCAACCATGAAAATACCTGAGAAAAGAAAAAATAAAAATTTACTGAAATAGGGAAATACTTTCTGACATTAGATATAGTGAAATCCTGTAAGTTTTGGAGGAAAGTTTCTGTATAGCCTATCATAAATTTTTATGACCTTTTTTTAATGAATGTATTCAAAAATGCTGGAAAAATAACTCAAATTCCTGTATGTATAACACTAAACCAGGGAAAGATCCATTTCTAAGAACAAGTCTAGTTGGATGTTTTTTAAAAATGACTTCCAAAGATACCTGGTATTTCATAGGTAAAAGCAGAATTTTACTAGGATAAAACTGAATGTAATCGAATTTTATGAGTTAAAAGATGAATGAGCAGTAAAACATTTTAATATGCACATTTTCATTGATTTATTTTTCATATATACGCATATATACTTATTTATTTACATTGTGTTTAATTATTGATAGAAATAACCCACAGCATGCTGATTAGCACTGTATATTTTATAATTCTAATGCAATAGAAATATATTTATTGTCTTAAGAGTATCAGAAATTAGCAATTATTTTAAGAAATTATGATTGAAAGTATGGTGTGGAGACATCTGTAAAACTAGTGAATAATACAAGAGTCAGGCACAGATTTTTAAAACTCTAGTACTTAAAAAAGTATGGATTTTCTATTTTTAAAAGTATGTATTTCAAAGAGAAGAAAAATTATGAATTAGCTAATGGTTAAAATACACCTTATGTAAATACATTTTAACGGTATGTTATGAACTCCATTCATGCAGTTCCTGTCTTGCAAAAGACTTAAGTTGTTCTGAAACCTAAGGATTAGTGGGTATTTTATGTATTTTATAAAGCATTTGGTTAAACATCCAGATGAAAGCAGTTCCATTATCTTCAGGAACTTTAAAATATCAGCCTATGGCTTTGTTCTAATGAATGAGGAGGAAGCATGGTTTGTGTCCAAGAGAGTTTCTTCTGCTTCAGTTTCTCATCTATGAAGGGAGATTATCATTATTCCACAATCTGATCTGCTATGAGAAGGAATCCTTTAAAATTGTGAAATATAAATAGATTTTTTTAAGGCAATGTAAACTCCATGGTAGATTTCTATATGTATGTGTTTATGCTGTACTGAATTAAGCTCTCCACAATAAAACTTTTCTGGTCTTATGTGGAAATGAAATTTTAAGTCTGAGTATTTAAAAATTAGAAGCTTTCAATATTTTAAAGCTAAGAAGGAAAGGAGAACATAAACATTAGTGTCAGGAGAAAAAAAAAAAATAAATCTTGCCAAGCATTTCTATTATAGTGCCAAATAGTGCACTACTTGGCACTATCTGAAATGTTTCAAGACCTTCACAAGACTGAGAACAGAAACTTTCTATATGTTCTTCTCATACTAATTAGTTATAAGAATTTTACAAGATTTAGTTCAAGTGTTCCATTGTGAAAAATGACATGTACAGAACTTGGTATATCAGCTGCCCTGTGTGCCCTAGAGAAATAAACAAAATAGCTTGTTCTGAGCCTGCAAGAAGATTTCTTTTTTTTTTTTTTTTTTAATAAAAATCACATGACAGAAAACTGGCTTTGTTTGGGCTTGAAGGGTTGTATATGTGTTTTCCACCTGTCTAGACCTTATGTGTACAAATGAAGCCATTTATATAAACAGCCATTGAGCCAATACATCATCTCAGTCCTCAGTAGCAGACTTGATTCATTTCTCTCAGATTCTTTTTCCTACAAAGCAGTTCAGTGCTCACTAAAACCACATGAATCTTTTGCAGTTCCTTCCAACTCCAGACTGGTCTGTATTAGTCCTGCAGACCTATGTCCTGTTATTTGTCAGTCCCTGCTGCTTTTTTTCATTAAGCCTTCCCTGGAGGCATCAACTGCCAGACCTCCCAAACACTTATGATGCATATCGCTTAAATGTACAGCTTTTGCTTACAGTAAGCATTTGCTGTCACAACCACATGTGTTTTGTGGGGCTGAGATAAAGTGAACAGGCACAGAAGAAAGGCTAGTGATTTCTACATCAGGATACGCAAAAATGCACATCTAGTAGCTACTGCCATGGTGATTGTACAAGTATCCCATCACATCTTCCTCTTCATGAATTATTATCTCCAGGAAGATTGTTAACTCTAGGAGGAAAATAATGTGAGACCTATTCTTACAGAAGATTGTTGGTTGTCCTTCTTTCATGGCAAAGGTTATTGGACTTTCCTGAACTAATTCTGCTTTGAAATAAAGCACATCCATTAGAGAAAAGACAGTCCATCCTGATTTTCAACTTGTCAGTGAAAAGAACATTTCTTAAAACTTTGAAACTTACTCCATCAGCTACTTACCCTTGCAAGCCTTCTTCCCGCAGATTTTTTTTTAAGAAGTAAGTTTATGATGAAATTTTGAATTTGTTTTGAGAGAGAGTTTATTTGCTGAGTGCTGTAGTACAGTTCTCAGAATGTGTGTGTCGGAGTCAATGGTTGTCAGTTTTTGAGGGTGGCAGGTGAAATTCAGTGCTGATAAGGTAATGCATACTAGAGGGTGTAATTCAGATTTCTCACACATGTTGCAGATTTTTAGTTAATTGTAGTCACCTAGGGAAGAGACTTGGGCAATGTTTTGCACAGCTCAGCGAAAACAGCTGCTTAGTGTGCTACAAAAGGAAAATGCTAGGACATTTGAAGAATTCAAAAATTGTGAAATATTTTAGTATCATTAAGCTGATCTGTTACTATTTTCTTACATAGTGTTTGTTAGATTCTGACAACTTCATCTCAGAAAGTGAATCATCAAGAATTCTAGAAGATGGAGAGGAGAAATTTGAATAAGTGCATGCCTTTTTGTAAGGGTCTATGTTAATAGTGTTTCATTTGAGGAGGCTAAATATGATCAGCCTTAAGAATAAGAAAAGCTAAACTGAGTTCTATCTATATTTTCAAAAATTAATGCAAATCAGTTGAAGTGGACAGTAAACTTTGAAGTGAAAATTGCTTTTAAAGAAACAGCCTTTAATTGATGGGGTGAAAATGAATTTACCACAATAGCCAGATTATTCCATTATTGTCCAATAGGAAGATTTTTATTAAGGCAGTAGATGAAGCACCATTGAGATAATCCATTGTGGAATTTCTCATACTTATTTGCCAATCATTTCTCATGATTATAAAGGGATAATGATTCTGGCATGAGTACATACAATCAGTTAAGGGCTTTTGATGTTATCAGATCTTTCAGCTTTACTTTGCATTCAGATCATCTGCAAAACTTACCAATGCTGAAGCAAGACTGCATTTTTGCATTAGAAAGGAGGAAAAGAAGGGAAGGGGAACCAGAGGTCAATTAAATTGGGTGAATCTAAAAATGCAGCTTGCTGAAGACATGTTTCATTAGGCATACCTCACTTCATGGCAATATAGCTATGTGACCATGTCTCACTTTTTATCTATAAAACAGAATGAGGAGAAAACTTTTAGTTTTCCATCTGGCAACTTTAGATTCCCAAGAGTTACAATGCTGAACTTCATGGAAAACCACATGAGATACTCCAATGGCTATAGGTACCTTAACAACTAATGGAAAATTGATTATAGTTTCTGTTAAGGTAGTATCTTAGGATCTTCAAATCTACTGGTGATTATTAGGTGCTTGGTAACTTTGAAGCTCTGTCCTTTGGTAGTTGCAAGGTAGAAGAACATTTTAAAGTTTGCATCATGTGGCAAACTTGGTCTCCATCATTGCCTCTTCAGACTTTGTGCTATGAAACAGTGCAAAAGCATACTGTTTGCCTGTAGGAAGTCAAAAACATTGCCAAGTTTCAAAAATAAGCTCTTGTTTAGCTGTCACACAGAAAAACATTACAGCAAAATGAAAGCACTACTTCTTTGATGTCCACCATCTATTGGAAGAGCTCAGTTGGAAATTGTGTCTGTTCTGTTTTGGGATAGGATGTGCTAGAAGAGTGTATCTTAACCAGTTAGTGACATGACAATCAATCTGTATGTTTTTGTTCATTATATGTGTGTCACAGGCTGGAGGGTTTTTGGGTGTTGGTTCCCTAGTTGCAGTTCTGAGGTACCTTAATCTGGAGGAGAACTTAATGTTTGCAGAATGCAGGATTTAATTTGATTCCTGGTTTTGGGAGCTGAGAAATCAAATATTCAGTTCCTTCATTAACAATTGCTACCTCAATCACTATACTATTCTTTTTTTCACCTAAGATCAAAACTGAAGAAAAAAGTTTTGTTTTTTTTTCTCTTAAGCATATGTATACACACACAGATGAACAGTTATAAACACCCTTGGCTTTAATACGTGTTCTCCTTTGCATACTTTTGTAAATTTGGATTTAATTGCTGAGTGGGGTGATACCACTCTAATTTTGCCTCTAGTTTATTGCAGACTAAGTCTAAAAGACTTATGTTAAACTGAGAACAAACAAATAACAAATAAAGTGCTGCTTGGGATACTTAAACATTAGGTTCACAGGGTTAGCGTGCTAATGACATTGCTATGAGAATACAGGACCTATGATGTTTATTAATTGCAAGTGTAATTTCTAAAATGCACTAGGTTATTTTTTTTGCTTATTACTTTAATTGCATGGAAGCCTTTTCTGCTATTTTGATTTGATCTGCGTGTTTGAGCAAGAGAAACAATGTATTTATGCAAAAAATTCTACAATATCTAAGCTTTATAAATTTTATTAATGATGAGTGTAAGGAAACTTTTTTCTTTTAGCAACTTATTTATTTATATGTATATAAAAGCACAGTTAAATCCTAATCTTGCTATTGATTGGTAGAGACACTTGACTGAGTTCTGCCACGTATTGAGTACTCTAAGCATCCATCTGAATCTATGGCTATTGAGAGTAATCAGGAATTCACAACACCAGGTCCTAATTAAGCAAAGCTAAAATTGTTCTAATACATTTTTAAATTGCAATACACATGACCATAGCCCATAGGGGAGCTAATAAAAGATAATCCTGTGGTTTGCTTTGAAGCAATTACTGTATGTCCCTTTCTGCCTGCAGGAATCACCTTGTCACATCCCTCACGTGCTTCAATCCACCACTTCCCCCTTTCTATTTTTGTAACCCTGCCCTCTAACAAAAATAGTGTTAGAGGATGACATCAAAAGGAGAGTTGCAGATGTACTGAAATGTATGCAGTCTTTCTGTTACTTGCAGAAGGATTACAAACAGCTGGTGGGTTAGTGTACTGCAAGCAAAATAGACTTATCAAATGAAATATGAGGACTTCTGTATCTTTATGAAAGTAGGAGGGTAATACAGGTAGCCTGAGTTGGTCATATTCTGCCACTAATCTGCACAGAGATGGTTTCAAGGATAGGGAATGGTTTACTTCAGAATTGATATGTCCTTATTATAGCAAGCAAGCTAGCTTTTTCTGCACTGTGTCTTTTTTCTTCACCTTAACACCTATGTCAGGAGTCAACTGTGATGTATTCCATGGTGATTTGAAGCAAAGATAGTGTTGTACCCATGCTAAATTCACCTTTTCTTGCTTCTTAAGATTTGAACTCTATACAGAAAAGCTTCCATATTCACCTATTGTGATCCATGCAAAACCAGAATTTATGAAAGATACATGATCACTGTTGAATATGATTAATAGAAAAGGTAAAAGTGTTTAACTGGCATTGTTATTTTTTCGGTTGTCGGGCACTCTCTGGTTCCATTTATAGAAGAGGAAAATAAGACAGGAGTTATTTGCATAAATTATCTGAGAGAATCATTAGAACAAGCACGTAAAAATGGAAGTGCTGGATTCTGATTGATCCCTCTCCACTTTGTGGCAGAGTCATCTCCCACAGGCATTTTCTAAAGAAGGGTTTGAAATGAAAGTGGGAAACATTAATTATGCATCAATATTCCATGGATACTTCTCTACTGGACCAGCATGTACAAAACCGGGGTGTAAGTCAGAAGCTAAAAGAGGATGGGACAGAGGATGCGCTGTTTTCTGTACTGCCTTTTCATTGTTACAGCCTCTGATCAGATAGAGTTACTGTGTAGCTGAATAGAATGTCTTCATTGCAAAACAGGAAGGGAGTGGCTGAATGAAAACGTTGCCCTTCTTCCTCCTAACTGGATGCATTGCTCCGAAGAAATCATACATTTCAGGGATTTTACTTCCTTTCTTTCATTTTAGCTGCCTGGCCCCCTTGCAGAAGTTAAAAGGTTTTCCTTGCAAATGATGTTGTGTTGTATTTACTTTTTTGTTGTTGTTGTTGCTGTTGTTTTCATTCTGCTGTGTGGACCAAATAATTTGGGAAACCATTGTATTACGTTTTATGTTCATTACATTCTCTTCCTGTCTCTTCCTGGGAAGTGACAATCACAGTATCTGTAGATTTTACATACTTTTAAATTCCATGGCCATCTTCAATCTACAGATGTCTGCAGGAAAACATGACTTAGATTTTTCAAAGAGCTATTATAGTACTGAAAATATCACAAACCTTATACCAGCTTGATTGTCAAAAAAGAAGGGTTTCTAAAATACGGAATGATATCCAGCAAGGAAATGAGCATCTTAAATTTTACATCTTATATATCTGAGTTTGAAAAGCAGAAGACAGAAAAAAAAGGTATTTTCAAATTAAAAGGGTGTTTAGTATCAGTTTATCTTTAAAAACTCTTTTGACCATGGTAAACAAACATACTGTGCCATAAAAGCTTATATTGCAAGTAGTGACATAATTAATTACTGAAAAGGCATAGAAAGGAAAACAGTAAAAGTAATATCCAGCAAACTAAAGGACCTACCTGATTCAGTTAAATACCTCCTGTTTCCACTGAAAGTAACTTTGCAGTTGATTTTAGCATAGCCAGTTGTTTATAGTCAGTCTTTCAAAGACTGTTTGTGTGCAGTGCAGTATGAATTTACGTGCAGTCTTACCTATAAAAGTGTAGTAAAAAAATCTATGAAATATAAATCCACAAAAGATACACAATGCATTGTTGAATTTCTATTCTTTTGCTTTAATGCAATTTTAGTTTAATCCGTAATATAAAAGTATTCAGGATATATAGGAAATATTTGCATAGATATTTAATGGGTGTGTTTATGATTCAAAATATTATGTTTCTTATGTCTTTAAAAAGAAGAAAAAATAAAACCTCTTATACTGAAGAAAATTAAATATAAGTGATGTGGAGAAAACCAAAAAGTTTGGCCAAGTCACATTTCCTATAGATGTTTAACTTGCAGTTCATCTACTTCACTGATATGAACATAAAACTGCATAAACATTTTATCTAATGTATTCAAATACCAAGTTTCAGATATGACTTGAATAATCATTTCCCCAAAGGAACTTTGTAGCATGACCTTTTGATTTTATTACAATGGTCTACCTTCCTACAAACATTATTTAAGTATCACAACACCATCTGTTGGTATATTATGTGTTTATGTATTTCCTATGTAAATGTCGTAGAACAAAGGTTCAGTACTTTTATTAAGATAATTTGAAACAACCTATTTGTATATATAAAAAAGAGCAGTGCCAATTAATGTAATTTTGGTTAATACACTTGTACATTAGTCTTATAGTAGTATACAGATTCTATTTGTCTGATGTAACTGCTGCGTGTGATAATTTTACAGCCTATGAGGAAAAATCATATGTTACTGTTAAATATCACTGATATGAATTCCTTTCTTTTACAGTATATGATTGACTGCAATAATATTCTCAGAGCCTAAAAGCCTATGTGACCACTTCCAGCTAGTGCAAACCACTTTGAAACTGCTGCTGGTAGAATGGTGATGGAAGTAGTGAGGCAGCCCTTATGAATTCATGATGAAATGCATTGCTTTTGTTGTTTATTATATGTGTGCAAGGGGAGATGGGTCTTTCTCTTGTGGAATCTAAAATAGAAGTAACAAAATTCTGCACAAGTGCTAAGCTATAGGATCTAAGCAGCAAACTCCGTTTCCCTAGTTGGTGTTCAGTTCTCTGCTTGCTTTTAGAAATAGTGAATTAGAAGAAACAACTCTACACTAAAATACTGTGGTGGTAAGCATAGTCAAAATAATGTCAGCAATATACAGACGGATTAGACCAAAATCATCAGCTTTCAGGTGAGGTATTACAAAGCTATTGGGATCAAAGATGCTAATACTAAGGCAATGACAAGGTGGGGTAATCTTTTGGAGTGTGATGAAAGAGTCTTTGAACTTTTGCTTTCCCTCATATATTACCAAATGACAGGTGCATTTATAGATCATTTTATATATTCCAAGCCCTGTCTGGATTCTTGCAGTGCCGTGCTGAGGAAAGTTTGGAAGCATCACTCATTCTTATTTTTGCTACCACAAAAGCCAGCTGATTTTCCCAGGAACAGCTAATGGGCCTGTGGCTCAACCAGAATTGTTCTGACTACAGTCTTATCATTGATTTTGATATATGCCAATCACCTTGATCTGACTAGTGTTCTGGGATCCAAGTATCTGAATGAACTCCACAGTTACATATAACAAGCCATAGAAAACAGTAAAAGAAAGAGAAAAATTTAAAGCCAGCAATGATCGAGGATATTCCTTGTAGGAAGGAACACATGGGTAACCTCTCAGAAGGCAGAGAGGGGAAATAAGTAAAGCTTCGACAAATTAAATGAGTCTTATAGGGACAGGAAATTATGGAATCGTATAGGCAATATCTGTACCCTGCAATATGATGGTTGTCAAAGAAGTAGACAACAATTCTTGCAAAATGTATACCAGAAGTGAGACTGTGTAGCTATCAGGCAAAACGTTGCAAAATTGCAAGCAAGTTCTTCCCTATTTTGAGATTCATAAAATGTGTTACGAGTATTGAAAGAGAGCTTTGTGCAGAATTAACTTCCTGGGATGTATTTTCATCTTTGACCATGCCTTTTTTCCCCAATCTTGCAACACTCTGCTAGGTTGTTATCTCCAAGACACTCTCAAATTTTTTCAATGACTGTGGATGACTACTAAGAATTACCCATCATTTTTTCCACTTTATCTTGTTCAAAATATTGGATTACTCAACCCACCTTGTACATAGGGGTTTTCAGTCTTTCCTGTGTATAAACTATTTCTTCATTTCACATTGAACTTGGTAAATGTCTATTTGTGATGAAGGAATCAACTCTCGTTCTTAGCTTGGTAAGTGTAGCACAATGGGACTCTTGCTTCTTATACCAGACTATCTGACTTATCCTGCGTAAATACTAATAATTAGTGTTTCCAGTTTTCGGGCTCTGTTTGGTAGAGTACCATGGGATGAGGCCCTGGAGGGAAGAGGGTCCCAAGAAAGGGAGATAATATTCAAGGATCACCTCCTCCAAGCTCAGAAACCATGCATCCCAACAAAAAGGAAGTTGGGCAGAATGCGGGAAGGCCTGTGTGGATGAACAAGGAGCTCCTGGACAAACTCCAACACAAAAAGGAGAGAGCCTAGGAGGAATACAGAGAAATGGTCTGAGCAGCCAGGGGGCAGGTTAGGAAAGCTAAAATCCAGATAGAATTCAATCTTGCCAGGGACGTCAAGGGTGACAAGAAAAGCTTCTGTAGATATGTCAGTGATAAAAGGAATACTAGAGAAAATGTGGGCTTTCTCTGGAAGGAATTGGAAGACGGGTTACCCAGCATATGGAGACAGCTGACTTTTTTACGTTGGTCTTCACCAACAAGTGCTCCAGCCACACTGCCCAACACACAAAAGGCAAAGGCAGGGATCTTTGAGGTCCCTTACAACAAAAACCATGCTGTGATTCAACGATCTTTTCTACTCTCTCTCTTCAGATGTTTGTACAAGTAGGTGAGATCCCCCTTCAGCCTTCTCTACTCTAGGCTGAACAGTCCCAGGTGTTTTAATCTTTCCTCGTAGGATAAATTCAGAAATTCTTATTCATAGCCCTAGAAGGTTTGTTTGGTTTTGTGTTTTTTTTTTTTTTTCCTGAAGCATTCGTGGCTTATCCAGCCTGAATATTCAATGCTGGATCCTTAGCTCTGCAGAGCATTTCATATTTTCTTAGAAGCTACAGAAATTCTAGTAAGATGTAAGGATAGTGTATCCTAACATGCACTCTATGGTTGATTGTTTGCATCTACTAGAGCTGTTAGTTTTATTTGTGGAAGTGTTTCCGCTGGTCTGGGTCCGTGCCAGATTTCTGCAGAGATTTCTGTTAGTGAAGAAAATTTCCTTTCCTTAAGCAACTAAGGAATAAGGTCCTTATGCAGTCAGTTATAAATGTATATACTGTAACAGGGAAAGATGAAGGTACAAAGAGTTTCTTTCCAGGGCAAGAATTTGTGTCATAGTTGTTATACCACTAACCCAGTCTTGGTACAGACACTCAGCAGAAGTAGTGAATGAACAGTGTAACTCGTGCCTTTGGAGCTGTGTAGCATTTGATCCCTGTTCCAAGTGTATTTCAGAGACTCTCAAGCACAGTGTTACATGCAGATTCCACATCTGCCACTTACTGGTATGTCCCCACCTGCCTGGGATTTTCAAATGGCTCTATCCTGATGTTCCTGACTTCTCTTTTATGCCTTCCACTCCTACTGCTCTCAAGCTACATTGTTTTTTCCATGCACAAGTGTGACAGTAAAGCAAAAGATTTAGAATATTCAAAACTTCAATTACAAATGAGAGGAAACCAGCAAACTGGGTTTTTTTTCTATTTTGCCTTTTATTTTTGCCACTCCTGAAATCTTGAGTTCTGTACTAGTCACTAACCAGGCAAATCCGTGGGCTTCAATCTTTATTCTTACAACACAGTTACCTCTCATTGGGAACAGGAGTTTCCTTTTTAGAAGTATCTCAGTCACCATACACTTCTGTGGGGAAATTCCTGACACTGTCTCCTCTCCTCTCTCCTGATTTCATATAGCAAGATACATACAAGATTATGTATTGGTAAATCTAGTTTGCACTGACACTTGCATAATATGAGTGTTCAGCTTCACATCCATTTTGTAGCCAGAACAGAGGAAAAATGGTAAACGTATATATACTAGAACAGTGGAGACACTTCAACTAATTTTTAACTATCTAGCTGCAGCAACACTAAACTCAGTGAGGCCTAATTTATCTTCTTTGGCCCACTGGGAGCTCAACTCTGCTACTTCTCGTACTGCATCTAAGTGTTTACTATAGTGCAGTCTGCCAGCTAGACATCCCACAGTTTTCTGAATCACTTAGTGCTTGTTACGAATTCTGTAGTCCACAATGAAGATTGACATCTTTAATGTGTCTAAGACTGTGCCAACAGCACATGTACATTGTTTGTTGGAGAGGTCCTCACAGTAATTCACAAGAAAAGAAGTTGGTCACTTTCTAGTTTAGGTCATTGGAGATCTAAAGTTTGCAGTTGGTATTATGACTTTTTCTTTCTGGCACGTTCATAATGACTAACAAGATTGTTGCTTGGTCTGGAGATGATTCCTTCTATTTAAGACCTTTTCTACCCTGCTATTTATTTTCCAAGAAGTGGATTTCTTTGTGAGCTTCAAGCCATTCTAGACTAATGTATTCTGA
Source organism: Nestor notabilis (assembly GCF_000696875.1). NCBI lineage: Eukaryota > Metazoa > Chordata > Aves > Psittaciformes > Psittacidae > Nestor > Nestor notabilis. The sequence goes on from NW_009934941.1 coordinate 79,092, forward strand.
ACATGCAGGCTCTTTTCTAGCTGTTAAAGATTAGTTATTTCGAATTACAACCATAGGTAGCAAACCAATCATAACAATTATGCTATTATATTACCTATCATAAGTCTTATTCTAATTCTGTAGATATTTCTGATAGGCTAGGTTAGACTCGTCTGCGGTATATGTTCTTGTTGCATGGGTTTTTTGGAAGTATTTTTCTCACTAGGTAGATACCATAAACCATATATCAAGTCTGTAAATTCACTTCAGTGTCTTCTGTTAAGAAGAGAAAACATCACCAGTGAGGAACTGGTGGCATGAGAAATATGAGATAGGAAAAAGAGTGGAAGACTCTCTATAATGCTCTCTGTAAACACTTCAGTCTCTCTTTTCTATCTGGCTGTCAACTTGTCACTGAGAAGTCAGTATTAGCTGTAATAGGTCTGTAATTAAAACACACTACTAGCCATTGGCTTAAATGGAGAAATGACATGGTCACGTGGATGCTAATTCTGGAGTCAGCTTATTTATCCATACCATAATAAAAGCCTTCAGTTTCTTTTCAAAATGACATCAGCACTTTAACTGCTAAATCCTATGGTGATCTGTATACTTTAGATTCTTAAATGTATGTTTTTGGAAACATAAATCTCCTGAATTTCTCAGACATTTTATATCATTTTGTTTATAGTGTCTTTAGTGGAAATATATTAAAAACAGAAGTCAAAATATTTTGAAATTATAAAATCTCACCATTTTACTCAGTACAGATAGGAATTCTGTTTGCATGATAAAATCTAAAAAATGGAGCAGGAATACGTGAATAATAATGATATGCAGCTGCACTATATAACAATTACAGAATTGTTTTGATCCATGTTTTATTAGACTGATTTACTAAGCTTTCTGGTTCATAGAACATAATTGTACTGTATCTTACACTATGTACTGTCATTCAGGAACATTAATAATTTGTTGATAAGTTCTCTTCTATCTTGGAAATCAGTCAGTGTTCTGAAACTCTGATTATCTTAATAATATTCTGGCTTAATTTTTAATGGTGATATATGGGTTTTCTTTGTTCTTAGTAAGTTTGGTGTCATCAAACTGTTTTTAAGACCTTTTTTTCCCTGTACCAGTATGCACATTCATAACTAAGAAGTCTGAGGAATGGAACAGGAACCAGATTTGTTGCCTCTTAACTTGTTCTATGATCCATTCTTACCAGGACAAAACACTAGTAGCATTACTAAATGCTACTCTCTCACAATCATCCACCAGTTATTAGCCTTGGTGGTCAATTTGTCTGAATTTCCAAAAACAGAAACTTGCTTTCAGAAGGTCATCTGACTTTCTGGTGTGTTAGCCGTGTCTTCTAGGTGATGTTTTGAAGGCTGAGGGAAGACCTAGGTGGTCTATTTCCTTTGTTCAATAGTAGGGAGTGACTGTCAGGCATAGAATCACAGAATCATTAAGGTTCGAAGGGAGCTCTGGAGATCATCTAATCCCACCAAATAATAGAATCATCCTATATTTAACTTGCATTTATGTCTTCTTAGAAGGCAAAAGGCTACACTATGGTTTCCTGATGTTTCTGAGCCACCTCTTTTTTCCTTGTCTGTGTCTGCAGAGATACGCTGCTAGATTTCAGTTTGTCCTCTCTACTCCAATTTTTCCATGAGCAGTACTCACTAAGATATTTTTTCTGTCTCTCTCTTTTAGCTTTTCTAATTCAGGTATCTGAAGGTTCAGCTCCTGGTAAATTTGGTTACTTGTAACTCCATACCTCTGTCTCCTTCATTTATGCCACAGAGAGGATGGTTTTCAGTGGTGACACGTGGCCTCACAAGCCTACCAAGCAATTTTGTGTGCCCCTTTCATGAAGAGAGCTTCATGAAAAGCCCTGCTTTGTGTCTGCATACCAAATTCATGCTGAGAAGGTGGCAAGATAGTGTCATCATTTAAGACAACAGTGACATGCTGCTCAGAATAATTTTTCTTCCCTGACTGATCACTAGTTTTAATATCACTGACATAAGAAGATGAATCTCAAAATAACACTGTTCTTAAATATACTCGGTTTTAATATTAATTCAAATGGACTCTACATGCTACATTGAAATCAACCCATTCTGTGTCAAAATGATTTCTTACTTCCATGGTCATGTTTCCACATCCTGCATTAATCCTGCCAACCTTCCAGCTCTGTCTGGCCTTTCAAAGCTATCTTCCAATAATGGAAGGAAAAACACACTTCCTGTGCAAAGTGACACATAAACCAAATCATTTGTGTGAACACCCAAATCTAGGACAAACCTAGTGTTCACAGGTTCACTCTCGAGGCTCAAAAGTGCAAGAAATCAGGAGTATGTAAAGTTGGATATAGATACTGAGTGTAGCAATTAATTTATACTGGAAATACGAACATCTTCCTAGCTATTAGACAAAATTTTGTTCTTATTTTGAAGAAGAACAAAATTCTTTTGTTTTCTTGTATAGGGAGATAGTGTGAAGGAGAAAGAGGTTAGGCTGCATCTTAATCCTGTTTGTACTGTATCTTCTTGTTGTGTGGAGCTCACAAACATTGTTGAGATTGTCTGAACTGGGTTATGGGAAGGTAAACCTCTTTGAATTAGAAATATCTGAACTCACACTCTGAAGATTTCCTGTATCTTTAATCCAATTTAATCTTCTCATTTACACTGAGCCAATGCTCACCTATAATACACATTTAATATTAGTAAAGTGAGCCATGCAGTGAGTTCACCCATCTTGAGGTTCTTCACGGGGTCTGTAAAAGAGGAATACACTACCAATGTGGTTAACCTCCTATGGAACTGAATCGGTAGACCCTGCAAGATAAACTTAAGGCTGAAAATTGCAGACTATGCAGTTTGGTGTTAGCCTGTGTATAAACAGTGTGTATAAATGTATAAAAACCCCAGAAGTGTTGTATGAGGGAGACAGAGCCCACAGCACACTATAAGGGGAGAGGGGGTGGATAGCATTCATTAATGTAATGATTCAGAATCCCTGAACTGGGACTGATACGTTTGAAAGAAGTGTCTGAAGCTTTTATTTTTTACTTTTTTATCTATTTATTCTTTTCTTATAAAGCACACATTTTTGCAATCACAAGTACTTTGCTAATGGGGAAGCTGCAGCTGTGTCCTGTGGGTTTGCCATATATGTACCTTTCATTCCAGTGAGTAGTTCCAGTCCTTAGATAAAGAGCTAAGACATTTTTTAAAGCTGTATCAGTGCACTCATTGCCTTAGAAGTCTTACAGTGTGTTTTGTATAGGCTAGATTTTGAGACTGTTTAGAAACATTAAGATAACCACAGCTGCTTATTTATGAAACATTACCTCAAGAGGATGGTCTGTTTCAGAGGGTTTTTCCAGGTGTTCTTAAGATACTGGCTTTAATCCATAAAGCTCTCAGTTATTTGAACATGCCTTCTCCCTCTCATTTCTACACAATTAAGAGCATGAACAGTTGGCATTAAATCCATCTTGATTTAAAAGGAAGATTCTCTTATTGGGAAGTTTTCTGTAAGTGGAGACAGACTCTGCTACTGCACTATCTCTTGGCTACCTGCTTTGCTTATAAGTATGTAATTTTGATATTCTTAGAAAGCTGGATGTCTCGCTGCTCCTCTCTTTCATATTCCTTGAGAGATGATAACAATATAGTGTAACTGTGTGAGAATTGTTCTGGATTTATTGTTGTAGTTCGTGAATATTATCATGTACCCTCTAGACAGTCAATTACATGTGGAATATATTGTAGATTGTATATTTTGTCTGCTTTAAAAATTTCTTGAAGTGCCTAGAGCCATGGTTAGGTGCTTAAGTTGTAACTTCAAATAAATAAATACATTAAATAAATAATTGAAGCAGGCAGTTTCAGATAATAAAGAGAGATGGCTTTTGGGTAGAAAACACTGTAAGTCTTAAAACAGCAGTATCTTTAATAAAGGAGATAAAATAAAAGCCTCAAAGAATTTATTCTCTCAAAGAAATCCAAACCCCCAAACTAATAGGATTTATGCTTGGTGAATTAGACTCTTCATTATATATGGTACAAAATTACTAGGGAGCATTTTATTTACCTCTAATATCTATTTAATAGCCACTGCACTTGTCATTGCAGGTATGGTTACAAAAGTATGGCTACCTTCCACCAACTGACCCCCGAATGTCGGTGTTGCGCTCTGCAGAAACCATGCAATCAGCTATAGCTGCCATGCAGCAGTTCTATGGCATTAATATGACAGGAAAAGTGGACAGGAACACAATTGAGTAAGTAACCAGTACTGAACTGCTCTTGACTTTTCTGTTTCAAGCAGGGTAAAATAGAATTGGAAAAATGTTACAAGACATGAAGCAGGGTGACCGGGATATTCAAATAGTGTTGCAGCTTCAGATGGTCAGATGGGGAGCTAAAATGTTTCTGTCTCTCCTTGTGTCTTTTTTTTTTTTAACATCCTCTGTATTTCATGGCAGCAGGTTAGACTCCTACCTAACTGCTGTCTGCCTTTGGGCAGGTGATTTGTAAACAAAATGTTTCAGGGCTACCTGAAGAAAGAGCCATAATTTTATGAATGTAGAAGTGGAGAAACCTATTCAAAATTGGCAAGAATTAATGAAATGTCTTTTCTTACTGGAAAATCTCTAGTATAAATTTCCTTATTCTCATTGAAAAAAGATTTAGCACGCTCTGTTAGCCCATTCAATTTGATGGTTTCCTGTGAGAAAAGACCAGGTGTGCTCATTTTAACATGCAGTAAAATTGGAATAATTTTGCATGCCTTTTACAATTCTGAATTTTGTAAGGCCAGCAGTATCTCATTTTATTGTCAGACTGAACACAGAGAAACTGTGAAACAGAGCTGTTAAAAGGCACTTCCAAACAACTTTATACTATGCCAAATTTTAAAAATATGATGGGAAAATAATGAGTATTAGTACAGAAGTAAGAAAATGCATCTGGGATTAAAATAGCAAGGGAAATGACTCTGTACTCAACACTAGTGAGACTGTACCTTGAATACTGTGTTCAGTTTTGAGCCCCTCACTACAGGAGACATATTTTGTTACGGAGCGGGTCTAGAAAAGGGCAGTGAAGCTGGTGAAGGGTCTGGAGCACAAGGGTGATGAGGAACAGCTGAGGCAATGAGGGTTGTTCAGTCTGGAAAAAAGGAGGCTCGGGGGGACATTATCGCTCTCTACAGCTACCTGAAAGGAGGTTATAGTAAGGTGGGTGCTGGTCTCTTCTCCCAAGGAACAAATGATAGGACAGGAGAAAATGGCCTCAAGTTGTGCCAGGGGAGATTTAGACTGGATATGAGGAAAAAAATTGTTCTCTGAAATGGTTGTCGAGCGCTGGAACAGGCTGCTTAGGGAAGTGTTCGAGTCACCATCCCTGGAGGTATTTAAAAGATGCGGCACATAGGGATGTAGATGTAGCACTCAGGCACATGGCAGTGCTAAGTTAACAGTTGGACTCAATGATCTTGAAGGCTTTTTCCGACCTAAACAATTCTATGATTCTAAGATTTGAAGTGCTTTTTGGACTCATTCCAAGTAAAATGAAATAAAGATTGTCTTGTGATTTTAGCAAAAAGTTACTTTGCTTGAAAAGTAAGCAATTATAAAATAGTAACAAAATAGTACTGTCACCAGATAGCCAACATTTACTTCATTGAAATATGTTTCTATTACTTCTCTAAAATGCATTTTGGTGTGTGTGTGGGGAAAATCCTCCTTCATTTTCCATTTACCAGCCCTAACCCGATGTGTCATCTTTCATTCTTCTTTTGTGGTAAGGTAGCTGGCATGAATGATTTTTCTATCATTTAGAATTTAGTGAAGAGACTACCCAAAATGCTGGCGGGATTAGAAAAAACATTTTGTTTCACTGGCACATACATTATTGCATTGAAAAGCAATAAAGCAAAGCAGATTTTAGGGCTGCCCTGAGGGGAGGTGAGTTGATCGCACATCCTGCAGTTTAGGAATTTAAAGGACCTTAGAACATGCAGTGAGATATCAGTAAACACCTTGTGAGAGAGCCATGCTCAAAAGTATGTTTATGATTCAGTCTGCAGGGTGAAGAGACTAGGCTTTTTATACAGCTTCAGCAGTTCATCTTTGAGGGGAGAGTGCTCTACCTGTCACTAACAGCCTTTTAAAGACACTTTAGTGGCAGCTTTGTAAGAGGCTGTATATTTCACTAAAAGGAAAATAGTTTGTTCACAATACCTAAAGAAAACCTAAAGAAAAACAGAGGCCATCTCTTTGTTTAGAAAAAAACATCTCTTTGCCTAGAGTATTAGTTAGTGAGTTGAAAAAATGAAACAAAATTTCAATTGCAAAGGGAAGAGGTTTATTTGCTAAATTTGGCTTGTTGGCCAGCATCTTAGCAAAGTTGTCTCACTTTCTCTGCTATGTAAGAGACAAAGGAATCCATCTATGCAGCAGTCCAAAACATTAATTTTACAATTGGCTTTATATTAAGTCTTACAAAGCTTTTGATATCTGATTTTCTTTTACACACAAAGGTATAATAAAGCGTGGCAATTCTTAGATACATATAATTCATGTTGGATGAATTCTGCATTTACTTACACATTTGCTGTTATGTTAACTTGAATCAAGTTGGGAACAGAATTGATTCTTAAAGACTTGTCACATTTGCATTCGTGTTAAGAAAAAAACTCATTAAACTAAACTGTGACCTCAAGTTACCATCAGTTAACACCAGTGAATATTCTTTGGATATATAACTGTGTAACAAAGGATAATTATTTTTTTTTAGTTAATTTATAGCAGTATTTTGTAAATATTTGAAATAATTTTCCCTTTCATCCTCACAGAAAGTATGGCTACTCTTCTGACAAGAAATATGTTATAATTTACCATTGTTTTCTCTGTGATTAATATGTTATATTCACTTACAATGCTGGGATTATAAAATAAAAGGTATAGCAGGGACCTCATAAAAACAATATGTTATCACCTTGTGTGTGAGGATTTACCTGCTTCTCAAGCATGTTTTGAGAAGAGGTTACGATGTGCCTCTTTGTCTTCAGAAGGACAAACAGTTAAATGAAGTTATAGTAATAACTAGATAGGGACCAACTTTAGGGGTATTAATGGAGAAATAATGGCCTGCAGCATCATGATCAAAAGTCTCTGGGGAGATTTTATTGCTCTGGAAAAAGATAATCCCTCAATGAAATCTTTGGCGTGTGTAAGTATGAACAGTATTCATCTTCCCCCTACTCCTCACCATTCACTTTTTTGCTATAGATTTTTGTTTCCCAAGTGTCTTGAAAAGCATGATTCATGCTTATTGCTGGGGATACGGAAGAATGGTAGAAAGAGATATCATTATAGTGGCATTAAAATATGAGGAACGTTCTGGATACAAGTATCATGACAATGGCAAACCCAGTGAAAATCCTGACACTTGCATGGGGTATCGCAGTATTTTCTGTGATACATTTATATATTACCAAACACAGTCAATGATTCATTAAAAAAGAGACTTCTGAAAATGGATCTGTTGGTATCCTGGTCTTTCACATTCCTAAACCAAACATGCTGAATAGAAAAAGACTAGATGTTGTCTGTTATTAAAACTGCAATACATGTTTATTTCCAAAACATGTTTTGCAGTTTAAAGAGGTACATTACAAACTTCTTGGTATACAGATAGAATGGTTGTGTATAGGATGATGACTAAAGCTGTGCAATAGTAACAAAGCATTCATTTTATTTTAATGTCATCCTTAATAAATGAAGATGTGTTTATATTAATGCTCACATGAGCTTCTGACTGAGTTTACATCAAGGTTCATAATGAAGATGTAATCATATTTATGTGGGATCCCTGTTGTTTATATATTAATTAGCAGTCACAGAGTAAGCATGAATGATAAATTCTGAGCTATTGAAATTGACTCAGTGGTCTATTTTATTAGTAAACATTTTTATTCAAAAGCTATACATAAGGTTTGTACCCTCAGCAAGCATTCAATGAGAAGTCTTGAAGACAAGTCACCATCAGTAGCAAGGCTAAAACATAGTATTTTACATCAATTTTTGACTCTCCACACCAGAAGTTTAAGGGTACCATTTCATTCAGTAGTTTTCTTAAATGTTTATATTTTTTCCATCCACTAAGTCATTAAGTTAGACTCCTTTTCTTTCTTTCTTTTTTTCTTTAACTGTAACTCTTCAAAAAAAAGGAAAACAAAACCTACCAACAATAAAAACATTATACAGACTAAGCAGCAGTTTTGATCATGGGTAAACGAGAGTAAACATTTAACCAAAGGTGGGGTCTTTGAGTGTTTTGATTCTGTGTTACACGAAAACATTTTCCTGAAGGCTTAAGAAAGTAAGTTGACAGAAAGAGTTTCTTCTCTCTGAGTTCAGTTTCAGCTCTTTCTCTACTAGAAGAACAGTTTTGCTCCTATTTTTATTTTAATCTTCTCAGATTTTCTTTGAGTCTAAATTGTTTTAATTCTCTTGACATACATAGCTCCTCAAAATTCACACTAATGGAGCTAAGAGCGGAACTTGATGTGACATACTCTACAGATAGATTACATTAGTCACATTTAAGCCTCCTTACTGAGTACTGATAAAATACTAATTTTGAGGGGCTGCTGCATAAAAGATTTCTACAAGTTCAGAAACAGATGCAAGACAAAGTCATTAACCGTATGCACCCTTCAAAAATGAAAACCAATTATTTAAAAAAAATAAAAATTGAGCTTGAACAAGCACTCAAGAACATGGAAGACTTTGATCATGTTGCTAAAAGCAGCTATATTTGGAAGAAAATGGAAATTAGTGTTGTATTTGTCAATTTCCCCACAGATGGAAGACCATATTACACACTAAGTATAACCAAATGTCATGAGCATTAATGAATACTATGGACAGAAGTCTTCCTCCCAGTGAGTTTGAGAACAATTACACTTTAAAAAAATATTTTTAGCATATTAAAAAAAGAAAATTTATGTGCCAGAAGTTGTTAACATTTTGCCTCGTTTCTGTGCTAGAAAATACTGAACTTGGTACAAAGCATGTAATAATTTCTTTAAAATTCTGACTGCTAAACTTAGCTCAGCTAAGATCTAAGTGATCTAGTGATGGTCCAACTCAACTGCAAATTGCATTTTCACTTAAATTTTACATGAAGGTAATTTCCTGAAAGCTGGTGAGCAACTTGCACAAAGGCTTCTGTTTGATTTACGTTGGGATTTATGTTGTGTGTGAACCACAGTCCCAGTCCTCATGTAAGAACAGTAAGAACATTAGTGGGTCAGACAGCACAACAACATGAAATATCCCTTGCCCATCTAAACCAATCAGGAATCAAGCATAATGTTCTTGATAGGTCCGTACCATTTCAAAATCAATGCAAGAACAAATTGTGACTGCTTGAATTTCATAACATGTTATTTTGGGCTGTGTTTTGTTTTGCTAAAAATGGATTGTCAGTAGTTCTAATAAGATAACACAACGTTGAATTTTGAATCCATGCTACCTACTGTTCTTGACTTTTTGTATTAAATCCTAAGTCTAAACCATTCTATGCTAACATTATTTTCCATAAGATTAATGAACCTTTGACATAACTGGAGAGGTTATTTCAATGAGCTTTGAAGATTTACTTTCAAATTCACAACTTCAAATATTGATATTTCCCTCCACCTGGTTTTCCAGTGAGCAAACCTTGTTCCTAAAATAGGTCTCCATCAGTTAAGCTAAATAAGTTAAATTTCTTTTCTTGATGGGGGGAGGCAGTTCAATTGATTTGAAGTCATTGCCCTAGGAACAATACAAGTGATACATTATATATACAAGACCTTGACATTTTTGTCCAGTGTTTCCAACAAAATATAATAGTTATTTGGTTTTGCTTTATTTCTTGCTTCTTTCTTTTGATATAGTGATGTCACTTTAAGGTGAGAACAGTGACCTTTTGTTACATTTATGTCTTTTTCTGCAATGTGTGTGTGCAGTTTCAATAGCATAAAAATATACTGTATCATTAAAATGCATGGTAACTGCATGCTGATCTAACATGCACTGCAAAAAAACGTTACTGACAACTTGTCTAAAAGTTTTCTGAGGTTTGAACCAATTCTAATCTCATTTGCTGAAGTGTAAATATGCTATCATTTTACTGAGAAAAGAACTACCATTTGGTCTATAACTAAAATCTTCTTCTTTCATTCAGTTTCTTTTCTTATTAGAGCAAATTAAACTTTTCAATAATATTTCATCCCAGAAGTTGCTAACGTCCTCTTTGTTGAATTGACACGTCTTTTAAAAAACAGAACAACCTGTCGTAAAGTGGTAGGGTGTTTCAGCAAATACTGGTGGGGTAAAGTTTTATAGATTTTGAAGTATTGCCTTTGCAGACACAGGGGAAAGAAGATTGTCTTCCATGAAGATACAAATGATAGCCAGCTCTTTTATGTGCCACACATACTTTGTAATTATTCTGACCAGAAATTACAGCAAGTGATTACGTGTTTCTTACTTGAAACAGGTGACTATGAATTCCATGTTTTCAGTTCAGGCAGTCAAATTCGTAAGTTTCGGCTTCCCCGCTTGTAGTTACAAGTGGATGTGTCACCCATTAAAGTTTTTACAGACACCTCCATCAGTCTTTATCAGTGCAAGTGGTATGTAGTACCGTCTTGGTACTATCACTAAAATTCTGTATTTTCCCACAGGCTGGTGAACTTAACTCCTACTTATACATTTAAGCAATACTTTGCTACAGCAAACACCCATGGCTGCAGCATTCATGAAGTGTTATAAGTCTGGCTGTACTGTTAAACCTCTTCATACTGATGTATTAATATGGCTGATTTCGTCTGGATTATCCCATCTCTGAAAATTCATTCAGTATGCAATATGATTTGTCTTTTATTAGTAGGTGTACAGCTTACAATGCACATCTAATTCTTTGAGTACAGAACTGAAAAATCGATTACTTCATTTTACAAGGGCATATAAGGATAGGACAAGTGGTAATGTCTTTAAACTGAAATAGGGTGGATTCAGATTAGATATTAGTAAAGAACTCTTCACTGTGAAGGGTGGTGAGACATTGAAACATGTTGCCCAGAGAAGCTGTGGCTGCCCCATCCCTGGCAGTGTTCAAGGCCAGGTTCTCCCTTGTCTAGTGGAGGGTGTCCCTGCCCATGACAGGGAGGTTGAAACTAGATGATATTTAAGGTCCCTTCCAACTCAAACCATTCTGTAATTCTGTAATTCCTTATATTGTGTAGTTCTTTATACACTCACTAACTCCTCCTTTATACTGTAAGTATTCCATATTTTCTTTTTTTTTCTTTTGGACAAAACAAGATGGTTTTCTTCATTTTGCATATATGGAACTAAGAATATCTACTGGAAAAAAATGAAAGATAGTTGGCTGGTTGAAGATGTTTTTGAGTTTTTGCTACCTGCACATGTTTTCAAAGGAGTCTACATTCTGAGATGACATTTCAAATTTCTGTTATCCAGTCATACATACATACAGCTGCTGTGTGTATATTTATTTATGAAACAAGGCTTAAATGCCAGTTTAATGGTCAGAAATACATTAATGCAAGCCTGAATATAGGGTATGACTACTTTTTTGGTAAATACCAGCAGAAAACTATAGAAAAGTAACAAAGGAGATTTGCCTTTTGCTTGTGCAGTCGATGCCTTTAATCTTACTGTCTTCCTGATGATAAATTGTTCTGCACCTATTCAGCTCATATAAAATAATAACTTCAGCTGAGTTTTGTTCAATTTTACTCAAACGAAATAATCCTTACTCTACAAGTGAGAAACAGTTCAATGATACTTCTGTTGAACTCATGGTTTTGAATTAGGTATCATCCTAATTTTGACGTATCTGGAATGCTGACAAGTTCTAAGTTTTTGAAATATTTGAAAAAACTGAAATACTGAAGGTCACTGTGAGAATAAAGCAGTTCTGTGGAAAGCCTGGTGCTGCTGCAATGGTCATCTTTGTTGTTTGTCAGTTAGAGTTTTTTCAGCCTGATTTTGATTTAAATATACTTAGGCAGAATTCTTGAGTTAAATGTCTCCACTAACTGCTTACAGCTGCAATTAGATACTGTTCATTGTGTGGAAAGTGTAAGAGAAGAACGTAATAGTATCATAGAATTAGGAGTTTCAGTATCTTGAATGAAAAAAAATAAAATTCTGGCAGTTGACTGGGCTCTCTGATTAAAGGAGTTCGAAACTTATTTAAATATACTGACAATGAGGCAAAAAAGAAGGATCAGAGAATGCAAACAATATTTTAGGAACTAGTGCTTTGACTAAGTCTTTGTGTGTATGCTTTAACTTCACCTTCAGGAAGCAAGCTAGTAATATAGATCATAATTACCTTGAATGAATCAGTATATATTATTGCCTGTGAAATACTTGTCCAGTTGTGAAGTCTTTGTTCAGAGGTTATAGCAAAAGAAAACTAGGAAAAATAACAGCAAAGAAATTGGTTTCTGAAGGTCATGTGATACAGGGAATTTCTACAACCTATACATCTGGTAACGAGATAGCTATTCATTTTGTTAGTCATTGTTGCATGTAGAAACAAAATTGATAAAACTGTAACTTAAAAAAGTATGATCTTTTTATGAATTAAATGCAGAGATTATAATTTGTCTTTCATGTTGCTTTAACTATGTGGTGCTGTTTCTTGTAGCTGGATGAAGAAGCCTCGATGTGGTGTGCCTGACCAAACAAGAGGGAGCTCCAAATTTAACATTCGTCGGAAACGCTATGCGTTAACAGGACAGAAGTGGCAACACAAACATATCACTTACAGGTACCAAATATATTCATATAAATATATAAATGGCATTAGTAGTGCTGCGTTTAATTTGAAGTATATATAAATTTCTGAAATATTTTTCAGTATTTTGGGAAGTTTATGGTTAAAATGTGGTATAAAAATGCTGATTTGGATACCTTCTGGATAAGTATGTATGTGCTGCACAAGAAGCAAATTATTTTCTTGGATTAAAATTGCATGCTTCTAGTAACTGGTAAATTCTCTGAAGCTTTCAACATCGATTTAACACCCAATATTACCTTACAACCCTCTTGACAGCTTCTCAGGGAACGTTGCTCTGAAACTAGTAGCGCTGTAATGAAACTCAGATCTCTAATTTCAGTATGTAAAACATTATTGAAAGGAGTTTGTCTCTGCAAAATACAGGTGCGTACAGGTCTCTTCTAAGTACAAATGAGTCTGATTATAATTTGGTGAGTCACTGACCCAACCATTTCCTAATGACATGGTGATGGGCATAGGGGTATGTACTGAGTGTACTTCTGTGTAACTCTTGAGTCTGGCATGTAGCTTGCACAGTATGTTGTCTACTGTCAAAACTGATGTTACAAGGTAGATGCAGTCTGTGTACTTGCTAGAGGTCTGACAACCAAAGAAAGTGTCACGTACATAATATAAAATTCATAATTTCTCAGCAAACCAAGGATTCCAATACAGCGTATTTGAAACTTTGCACAACCTTATTGGGATTCCTGTATTACCTAACAAGGGTAAGTTCTGAGTGATAATATAGTTTTCAAATTCATTAACTGGTGCCATTATTCATGAACCATATAAGTATTAAATTTTAAGTTCATAAGCTCTAATGGTCATATAGACTGTTCTTCATACCACAATGAAGAGATAATTTTATTAGTAACCTGTGTCAATACTATCTATGGCTTATGTCTGAATTGGAGAATTCTAAGACATTACACACTGATATAACTTCAAGATACAGAGAACTGACTGCCTTGAAATTAGTATGTTTAGCTCATACTGGCTGGAGTCCTTTATTGTTAATGTAAATGTAATGCATAGAATGTCCACCTACAGTATGTAACATTTATCTGCATTTTAAAATCTAAATGTAGTGTGTGTGTGCAAACATATGACAAGGCACGCATGATCACCTACAAATGTGTGATTTTCTATCACTCTAATTTGTGCAGTGTCTGATTCTATATTCCATTGTAGGATTTTTTTACAAATGTCTACATCCTGCCCTTTGTATATATTCTGTACTGTCACACAAGGCATTAATCATAATAACAAATAAGGGTGCCCAGTATTAAACTATCAAGTAATCTTTCTCACTTTGAAGAATATATAGCAATTCTTTGCCTCCTACCTTCTCTCTTGTAAAGTGTTCACTCTCTTACTTTGACAAGTCCTCCAGTCAACCAGATCTTTGAAGTTAATAAACCTATAATATTTTTTGTAGTGAATTACAATCCAAAAGGTGTTTAAGGTAGAAAACACAAATGTTACTAGAGTAAAAAATAAAATATAAATCTTTCTGAATTAAAAAAACCCACAACTCAAAGCAAATAAGGACAACAACAACACAAAAATTCTTTACATGATGCTTGTTACTTGCTTTGTTCTTCCCAGCAATTCCCTGCTTGCAGGCTTAATACCACTTAACTGAATGACATATTAAGTTGCTTTGTTCCCTAAACTTTCAATCATATCTCTAGTATCACTTTTCTACTTAATTTTTCTTAGTGTGGCTCTCAGTCTCTTCATAACCTGCAGGTTTCTAGCTGCATTCTGCATCTTGCTGTCCGGAACCTTGTAATCTGAAGTGTGTCTACTAAGCAAGCTTAGTAATTCCTCCAAAGAAGTGATTTCTCCCTCGTTTCAGTCTCAGCTACATCTTCCACTTTTCTGGAACTAAAAGCACAGCCAAAACCACCACAAAACCACACCCAAATCTAAGCCATCTCCCCTCCCCTAAAAGCAACACAGAATAAACAATAAAAAGGATACTGTCCATCTTGCATATCTTATCATGGGACTGCACTCACCACCTTTTCTGAACAGGAAGGATAATAGCAAAAAACTGTATTATGTGGACATATCCATTATGTTAAAAAGACACCAACAGATGAGCAGAACTTGGACCTTAATAGCACTTACTGGGCTTTCTTAGAATATTTGGGTTTGGTTTTTTTTGTTTTTTTTTGATTGGAGTATAAGTAAGGCAAGCTTTTCAAATTTGCTTCTTTGTTGCTTACTTCAAGAAAATATTTAATGTAATACTGTAAATGTTTAAACTCTTTTTGGACTCTGTGAAATCTGCTGATGTGGAGCTCTTCTTTATATGCACCACTGTCAAATAGGTGCAATTCCTGTGCTGAGGGGAGTCCACTGAAAGAGACCAAAAGCTAAATGTACTATTTACTCTTCACTATCTGGCTACTTAGTTGTGGAGTATATCCTCAGATGCTCTATTTAAATGAAATAATTTCGTTTCAGGCAAAACATCAAGATATTTTTAATGGAAATATCTAATTGAGGTCACATTTAGATACATTTTAAACTGTGTCTGCTTATGTTTTTACTCTAGCCATTTTCTGTCCACCACTTATTTTTTCCCAAGTGCTCCTGGCACCTGCTAAATTTAAATTAGTTAATGTTCTTCAGAATATATTTCCTCTTAGGTTGTTCCTGTAAACATGAGTAAGAGGATCAAAACAGATACATGTACATACAATATTTTTTCTACATTTCCATATTTTTAATTTTTCAAGCTGAAATAGTTCCCCAGAATTTCAAGATGGAGCTTCAAAGTATCTTACTATTTTAATTCACAGGCATTATGTCTTTTTTGGCCACAGACTGCATTTTGGGCTTACGTGATAATTACCTTTAGAAAACTGCATGTGTGAAGACAGTATCAAAATGCAGAGTTCTAGTTTTGGGAATGTCAGCATGGAATGGGCATTGTGCTGCATTGATTATACTTTCTTTCCCTCAGGGAATGCAGCTTTCTGCTTATTTGAACTGGTGAATAGGGCGTTGGTTAGAATTTCTGTTTCTAATGAAGTTAGACAGCAGTATTGCTTACTGAATCTTCTCTGCCTGGTATAGTTAATGCTGGTATACCTCGTACACATTATTAGTACTAATGTTATATACTAACATGACTTCTACAAAGAGAGAAACAGAAAGTCTTCATACCAGCTAGAAGAGTATAGGAGTGAACAAGAGCATACAGATTATATGAAAATTCTAGCCCTATTAGAAAACAAACTACAAAGATCTTAATGGTATGGTCTTGCTTCTTCCTTTGTGTTTTAGATTGCATCAGGTTACACAACAATATCTGTGAATCAATAAAGCAATGAGCTTTGTAAAAATAGAACATAAATGTTTATATGTCATTTTTAGACAAAAAATTATTGAATATAAAGTACTTCTCATCAGAATTCTGGGCATACTGTTCATAATTTTAACTCCAGCAGCCAGTCATTGGTCAATTGATCAGATCATTCAGTCTGCAGAACACTTTTGTGAATAATATTGGAGAATGCTCTATAAAGAGCCAAGCTTTGCCTTGAATTACAACCATTATGTAGAACTTATAAAAATGTAAAATAAAATAAGTAAAAAAAATATTAAAAGCTATTCAGCTTTATTTTTGCTATCTTTAGGAATAAAAAAACCCCTAATTTGATGATTCAGCAATATGTAATAACTTAATTAGTGGACGTAATTTAGCTGTAGATGGTCAATAATTTCATCCCAAACCAACTAGAAATAATTTAATCTTTTTCTTCTTGTCAGTGGACATTGGGTCAAGACATAGATTAATGTTTTTTTTCTTTCTTCAACAAGTTGGATACATCCTGGATTGCAGCTCTTCAAAACCTACAGATGAAAGGTTTGGACATGTCTAATTTTATGCTTAAAATGCATAAATTAATGCTAGCTGGGAGCTTCAGTATGCAATTAAAAATCCTGTCTGTCTTGTTAACAATAAACTATGTTATTTCTATGATCTGAATGATCCATATTGTGTGGAATATGGAAAGAGAGTTTTTCTTAGGTGTTTAAAAACTATACTGAGTTAAAGCTTGGTGCTTTCCCAAAGTACAACTTAATGAAAGTAATACCTGCCCTTTTGTTTAAAGAAATATATTAGTAGCATTATATACCTTAATATTTCTAACCTCTGAACGGAAGGGTTGAGAACATGTAAAGTATGCTTAATAAAAGGAGATTAAATTACACTGTGGTGATTCTAAAACTTATGCAATGAAAAAAGTCTAAATAACTGTAATTGTGAGAGAGGATTCCTACTTAACAGTCAGTTAAGCCAAATGGCTGTGCTTTTCCACAGTGTAAATAACAAAATAATGCTCTTCATTACTTGTATTTTTAGTGTCTTTTTCATATAAAATTTGAATATTGTAGAATATCCACTCTTATTTCTTTAGTATTTACCTACTTCAACAATCCTGAAATAATGAAATATTTTAATATCAGTATGATGTAAAAGTAAATGTTTATGTTGCATTTTATTAGTTTTAAATTGCAAAGTAGTAAATTTCGACATGGGATACTTAGAGCATCTTTCCTATAAAAACATTTTTCTGCCAAGTACTTTGCTAATCTTGGTTTTGTAGCTTGTATATCTCATCTTTCGTCACTTTTCATCTCCTTTTAATGAATTATGGGAAGAATATTATCCATGAAACTGAAGAGGCAAGAGAATTATTAATTCTTTCCAAATGGCAGCAGTAGGTTGGCTTTTAATGTGGTCACAGAACAAGAAAATCAAAAGCAGTAGTTCTGACTTGGGTTTAATCAGCTGGAGCAGGAGCTATATGAACCAAGATCACATTTTACATGAGAAACATTCTTAGGTTGTAGCTACAAAGAGTTAGCAAAGTGAGACTGGAAAGAAGTTGAAGCTAAGAAAACCCACATCAGTGAGAGATTAATGAAGCAACTTGATGAAAAGTATTTCTAGGGAAATGATGGTGCAAAATGAAATACAGCTTTGGCCAGAGGTAATCTATTAATTTCAATAAAAGTAACAATGGGGTTAAAAAAAAAACAAAAACAAAAACCAAACTTCATCCAGTTTAGATTTAATTTACAGAGATGAAAATGAGAAAGTAGTTTCAGCAAAATATTCAAACTTAAGCTATGTTTCAATTAATTTTATCTTAACTGTTTAGTATCTAATACAGATCTATAATGGACTACTTCAAACAGATTAGTGACTGCATTTTTCTGCCTACTTAGCTGAATTTCCTGCTCTTTTATCTTCTTTGTCCTTTCTTTCTTTCTTTAGAATGGGATTTCCAATTTGTGACTTTGCTTCAAGAAAATCCTGGAATGCTTGAGAGAAACAGTGTTAAAGAAATATTTTCCCCATTTATATTTAATGGATATATATATGTTCTAGAAAAATTAAAATATCATCTTGCATCATTATAATTACTTAATGATTCTAAAAGTGTTCATTACTATCCAGTCTAATCAGCACAACAGTATAGTAGGATCTTGTTAATCTTGTACTCTGGATTTAATGTACAAAGGACCATAGAAACCATTTGAAAAAGTATTTATTATATACAGTGGAGAATAGAAATATCAAGGTCTGCAGCCCATAAAGTAGTCTGTCACTGAGTTATTACAACTCTTGTGGAGGCCATTACTACTAAGGTAAGCAGTAATAATAAGCTTTATGCATTTCAAGATTTGTCTAGCCTTTGCTGAATCACCTTTTGGGTCTAGCCCAGCTCAGAAGGTTTAGTTTTATATACAGAACTGTAGCAATTTACATGAAAAATATAATGAGCTGTTCTAATGACAGCTCAGGAAGAAAAAAAGGAAACAGTGAAATTTAATGGCAAATATGTGCTACTTAATGTACTGTATTTAAATTTCAGATGACTGATTTTACACAGCCAAGTGAGGTATATCCTGACAGCCTTGCAAGGCTCCTGAAGCTGTTGCAGCCAAAAATGTGTCACTGAAACATGGATAATTTTTTTTGAGGATATTTTGGGGAAGGAGGGAGAGGGGAAGGAAAACCCGAAGCTTTTATAAAATCAGTAGGACTCAGAATTTCAGAATAACAGTCTCCAAAACAGAACTCCTCAGGCATCTGTAGGAATAGCAAATCAGTGTGAAAAGTGTGTATCACTGGTGAAATCTCATTCTTCTTGTGAAAGACATGAATTTAAAGCTATAATGTCTAAAGCAACTACCAGGTTGAAAACCATCTTTACATAGAATGGCAAAAATAACCACAAAATACTGTACTCAACTGATGTATATTTGTTCATATGTCTATGAACAAGGGTTTTCAAAATTGATACAAAGCATCACTCAGATTACTAGTTGGTAAAAAAATTGAACTAAGTGTTTCATCTTATAGATACCTTTTGCTTACTAGAATGCTTTCTGTTTGGAAGGAATTGTATGTTCTTCAGGCTTTTCATCAGGTTGCACTGTGTCGTGGTTCAAGCCCAGTCGGCAACTTG
>NW_009934942.1:0-4505 GCF_000696875.1 Nestor notabilis
TATATATATTATATATTTCATTTGCAATGGCTACCTTTACAGTTATTTCCTCAAGCTCTTGTATTACAAGATCTGAGGTGAGGTGCAGAACCTTGAGCTTTGCAGTCAAAATTATATGCCTGTCCTAAAATCCTCTGCTGCAGTCTTTTCCCATGTTCCCTACTAAATTTATGTAGATTTAGTGCCATCGAGACAGGCTTTATGGATGGGTAGGAATCCTCGTGAGAGTTAGAGTTATGAAATGCAATCATTTAGGTAAAATCTATTTTCCTGAATGAAATGAAATTAAACATCAACTATTTTCTAGAGATAATTCAAATTAACTTACATCTAAGTGGTCACATTTAAATCCATTTAATCAAGTACACATGCTCTATTAAGGGAAAAAGATACATGCAATAATGCAAGAGAGACTAAAAAAAGACAGGAGCACTTGGTTCTTTATATTAACAATGTAAGTTAAACCATGAAATCAGGATTCTATTGTGTACTTTCCTGTTCTTTTGATTGTAACTGGAAAAGTTTTGTTGTGTTATCAAAATTACATAGGATAAAGTGGGGGGCTGCCTTTTTTAATGTCGGTCAACTTTAGAGGGTACTTCTGGTCAATCAGACAATTGTTTCTTGTGCCTATATTTTCCCAATATCATTCCTAAAGATTATTCCAGCCATATGAACAGCTGAAGAAAAATACAGCCAGTATGAGTGTAAAGCATACAGCATGGAAAGTGTATCTATATGGCAAGGGAAATGTTTAAAACACTCTCATAAGGAATATGGAGTTCACTATTGTTAGGTTTTCATAAGCATGTATGAAAGTAAAATGCACACAGGGAAAAAGCTGGAGTTAAAAAATAAAGTCCAACCCCTCATTATCACAACATATTGTGTATGTACCCATTATTAAAAAGAGATGGACAGTACAGCAGTTTACCTGGGGCATCCAAGAAATAGCAAACGGAACTGGAAAATCCACAAGGCAATCCGGCGGTTCTGTTGGGTACTAGGGGAGGGAAAGAACATGTAAATTCAGCTCAACACACTGATGTCAAATTTGATAACAAAATAAGAGCCAACATCTTGTCTCTTAGAAGAAACAGTATGTAAAGCATTTTCAGGATAGTTATGAACGTTAATTATCATTTAAGGAAGAAATCTACAGGTAAACAGTTTTTATACATCAGTTTGCAGCAGGGGCAGGAGAACCAGCTTGCTGTGTTCAGTGTTCACAAAGACACATTAAAACAGAACTTGAGACAAAAGCATCAAGTATTTAAAAAACAAAATTCTCCTCATTTACCTGTACTGGGAAGTTACCAAATAAAAACCAAGCCACCTTTTCATGAGTCAAGAACTAATTTTCACTTCAACTAGAATATCTGCTCTGGTTGGCAACATTTCTTGGTTTGAAACTGAAAATCATTAAAGTATGTAACTATTTAGAAAGAGATGAAGGAACACATAACCCAAATTAGAACAGCTCCCTGCCCCACACCCCAAATTAAAAGGCATCAGTGAGGAGGATTAAGAATAGCTGTATTAAAAAACGCAAAGCTATAAAAGGTTTGCTAACTCCAAAAATAACCACTGACTGTTCATTACACTAGTAAATCTATTGCTCTTCAGCACCCAATATGAAATCCGTGGGGGAAAGAATGGTATTTTTCTGAAAAATAGGAAAGGAAAGAAACCTCCATGACAAATACACAGTGTCCTTCCTAAGAGCACCTATCCCAAATTTTATTCACCTGAGAAGTTGCATCCTTTAGTCCTGTGCAACCTTTCACATTCTGCCAGTGATTTGCACAGCAGGCTTATAGAAATTGTACTGGGGTTTCTACTGTGTTAGTAAAAGAAAATGTTACAGATAATCTTATTTGGGGAGACATGAAAAGAACTCACAGCTTCCTCTCAGAACTAAAGAGAGAGTTAAGGTAAAGAGGTGAAGTTTAGCTGTGCTGCTTCTCATCATCATTCTCCATCCAAAGTAAACATGTAGACATAGATATTGTCCTTATTTATTAGGCACCTGGCAATCAATTGATCAGAAGTTTTTAAATGTCTTTATGTAAAATGTAAGTCTACAGTAATGTAAAAAAATGAAGTAATGTAATTCTACAGGAATTAGTTTCAAATTGTTCTCTATGGCAAAGAGCAAAAACGAGACAACCTGCTCGAGAGCATCCATCCTTCCTTGCTTTGATTTTAATAACAGCCTACTGGATTTATGGATTTCACACATATTTGTCTGAAGTTGCTTTTTAATTTGCCTTCCTTTGTGGTTTGCATTAGGTATCCCCTCCATGAAGACAAGTCCTAAAACTTGAATATCCTGTGCCTTTCCCTTTTATCAAATCCATGGCAGACAAGTTAAACAACAGTGACAGCGCAAGAGAAGTGAAACAACTGATCTGGAGGGGATGCAGTTACAGCTTGCAGATGTACACCCACAAAAGCTCTAACTGTTTCTTTTACTGCAGCGTTACTGTAAGCACTGTAGTGTTACTAGTTTTGTATTGTAGGCATTATTTTGCATGAAATACTTCGATGCTTGCATAGAAATAGACTTGTTTTCAATGTATAAGAGTATGCCTACAATAAACAATAATTTTTCCATGGGATTAGGTTTAGGGCTACCTCATTTAAATCCCAGCAGCATGAGACAATTATGTGATTACTTTCTTGGTAAATTCATTTTATGCAGTCTTTTGTAGGGTGCCTTTGAACAAGTGCTTGCAAACAGCTTCTACTAACTTTATATTACTTTAAAAAAACCCAAACCTAAAACCCTGCAGTACTTTTCCCCTGCATTTTAGTCAAATATTCTTTAAGAGCACAATATTGTGCTGAGCACCAGATCAATGCCAAGAACTATGCAATGATTCTGTACATACCTACATGACGGGTTTAGACCTTGCAGAGTGAAATCCTATATAAATAAGGTGAGTGATTTCCCCAGGAGATTATACTATTTTAAAATACTATACCAGAACATATCAGTGATGTATTTTCTGCAGTTATATTCAAATGTATGTTAGAAATCATCCTATTCTTTAGAACAACTTAAGCAATTATTAAACAAAACATTTATTTTGTATTTTTGAGCACGCATTTAACTTTATCTAGAAAAAGTATTTCCATAACCCAAATCATTCAGATAAATATCAGAGCATCCTGATTACTATGCAGCATGCAAATTCTTGCAGTGGGCTTTTTGAATCTTTGGGATTTGAAATGAAATCCAAGAAATAAAGCCCAATGCATTTGGGTTAACACTTTTAAAGATGCATGCTTTGTTTTCAGAAATCTTCTCTAGTCATTTATGTAAATTGTGAATAGATAAAGATTTCTGGACCACATAAATTGGAAAACTAGTTCACAAAATGTAATCTGAGCATTAAACAATACATCCTCTTATGAGACTTTATCATTTATACAAGTCAAAATTAGGTAGGAGATGATTTGGCTAACATACCTAGCTATGATAGGACCATTGTCAGTCCTTCCAGGTTTGAATTATGACCCTAAGTTTCCTAGACACTTCACAAACAGAGCTTATAGAGAGCAAGTGTTTTGAAGGAATAGTTCCTGACACAAAGCACCTTCAGACATGGATAACAGGTGGAAACATTTGACAATGCACCCAGAAAATGTCCTCAGGACACATCCAAACTGCTAAGAATGATGGCAAAGGAATATTATGGGTATTATCTCAATACACATGATAACCTTATGAAAAAGAATTTCCTAAATCACTTACTGAAGTTTTTCCTGAAAACATTGTTGACAGGCTTAGAAACTCATTTACCTGCATGGCATCCATGAGGACAAGGCTGAACAAACCCATCTGCCAGAATACAGGCAGGAGCCAGCCATATATGCTGGGGATGAGAGGTTTAATTCATATACCAGCCTTAACCAAAGAAACAGCACAACAAAAATAAATGCATTTTGGGGTGTAGTTTTATTAAAGAAGGTTCTCAAAAGAAATCCTTCTAAAAAATACTTCAGCAAAGTCTTTTCAAATGTTTTAGATACGTATACGAAAGAAAATCAAATCCCCATGTCACCAAAACCACATTTCACAAAGAAATTTTCTCTTGTGACAAGTTTAAATGCCAGACATGGTTGAAAAAGGACAAGCAATTGATCCTTCATCATAACAATTGCTTGGAAAAAAAAAAAACAAAAGAAAAGAAAAAAGATTGATGATTACTTGTTACAACAGACACGTTGGATAATCTGGTCTCTTTATTACACTATATCCTTAGTTGTTAGATGGTGTTTTTTTCTGCTGTTAGGAGTCTCACATTCAGATATTTCTTTACTATAAGGAAAATACACAGGTTTTCACAAGCCCAGAAAATTATAACCTCTGCTCTCTATTCTCAGTGACAAGTTACAGCTGAACTGAACCAGCCAATGCTGAAGTGTAAGTGTTTGACCACAGGTGCTGCTTGGTACAAATAGCTATTGCACTTCATTTTCCCTACACGCTTGTACGT
>NW_009934942.1:4536-18350 GCF_000696875.1 Nestor notabilis
TGAAATACTTTACTTGGGTCACCATAAAAATTAAGACAAAACTTAGGGGCAACAGGCTGCACTTAATTGCTTGTGTCATACTAAGTCTGACATAGCAGCTCCAATATAAACCATGACAACAGTCTGGTCACTCTCCTCATGTGCTAAATAGACCAGAATTGTACTTCCTGATATCTTTTCCATCAATGGATTTAGTAGCAAATTAATTGTGCATCCATTAGTCTGTGCATGTAGGACAATTTTACTCCTTTTTTTTTTACATCCACTTTAGCAACCTCAATTCCTAACCAGTGCCTTTTCCATGGGCTTTTCCTCTTCCAAGGTAAAATTAGCTTCTTGTATGCAAAACTCAAAAACTCCAGGTATTTAAAGGAATATGGGATGCCCGTGGAGGTGAAATTTGACTTTAAGCCCACTCCTCATCCCTTCAATATTATTAGTCCAGACGATAGTTGAAGGGCAGTCCAAATAACAACATTTAGACATTTTTGGAAACATTTTTGTCCCCTAAACTGATTTTCTGAAGACAACAGCTATTACCATCCAATTGTCACCACACCTGGATATTCATAGTTCCTGATAAGAGATTTATGCCTTGAAATGAGAAATTCTAAGAAGAAACATTGCAATTTGAGTTCACTTCTAAGTAGCAGGAAGAATTAAACACCATGGATTTGCTTTGCAAACACTATGAAAAACAGACAATTGTTTAGCCTAAAAAGTAGTAACTTTTTTTTAACATAAGGAGTTTGCTTCTGTAGTCAATTTTCCATAAATCTTTACATCTATAGCTTTAACAGTAAGACTTCCTAAACAAGCAACCCACCATCCTCTCTTTCTCGTTATATGCATCATCTCTGGATGGAGTGATAATGAATCAAAGTCTCCCAGAAAGCTTTGTCTGCAACCCAGTGAAATAACTGCAATACCGTAAAGTGCTTTGATGCATAAAGTGCGATGCAGTTTCATATGAAAAGATTCTTACATATAACCATAATGAAATATTAATTTTAAATATAGTTAAAAGTCTGAAAACTACTTTCTATTAAAACAAACAACCCACCATTACCTTGCAGAACAGATATACTCACAAACCAACTCTCTAAAACACTTATGAATAAAGAAAAATCCACTTTTTACAAGGAAGCCTTAAAATACTTTCTCCCCCATCAACTCACCTTTGCATTGAACTTCAGAGTGATGAGATGCTGTCGACCACAAGAGTCTTCAGCTTTCAGCTTGACTGTGGTCAGACCAGTATCCACGTATGCAACTCTGAAAGAGAAAAGAAAACTCTAACAGCATTGTGAAGAAGTCCAGTTTGAAATGTCTGCATTACTCTTATTAGTCTGTCGCAAATATTAATCAGAGGAAGCTCTGTATGCCAACCATTTCTGCTGTTCTAGATTTACTGCTGTTAATACACCAGTCAACTGCTTAATGCAGTCATATATCTTTGGGTTATTTACAATGTGTGTCAAGGCTCATGCTGTGGTCAGTGAGCACTGTGTTTCAGTTTTCCATCACCAGAACCTTTGACACACACAGCATGTTCCTGTCAGCCTCTACTTATGTACACATTAAACTTCCTGTCAAATCTTTGATCCATTTCTGCAGTTTCTTTACTGAGACTTTTATGCCCTTGATTTGCTTTTCTCTTCAATGAAGTTCTCTTTTATTATCAATACTATTATTGTGGAAAATTCAGTGGATATTAGCTCATATTCTAAAATTGATTTCCTGCAGAAAATAATACCCAAACAGGTAGGAAATGAGTTATTTATGATGATTTGCCTCTGTTTCGTGACAGTTTTACACAGTATACATGCACCGAAGCAAGTAGCAAGTACATACTAAACATAAATAAGTTTTAAAACTTCTGACATAATCACTGACTCTTTAAGAGGTCACTGATTTGTGATTCCCACTGCAATGAAGATGAATACAATTGTAAACCACATTGTTCCCTAGAAATAGGTTCATCTGAATACCTTCAACAACTGCCAAAAATGTTCAAACTTCTCCATATATTTACCAGTGAACTGGGCACGTGGATATTTTGGCATTTTTACTATGTCATTCTTGCGTAAAGATAAAAAGCAGCCCAAGATTATTGTACAACTTATCACCTATGACTGATGGAAAGGCCTTATCAGAGTGCAAAGAAAGCATCTGCTTTCTGGCCTGAGTAACATTTATTTTTTCAAACCATTACATACTAGTCCAGTCACTCAAGCCAGAATGTTGGGAAAAACAGTTCTCTTTCAAGTGAAACTGGCCGTGCAGTTGTAGAAGCCTGTACAAGAAAAGGAGACATACAGCAAAGGGTGTGCGCATTCCTAGGAAGGAAGTGAAAAGAAAATGATCTACATAAATGACATAGCTTCAATATGAGGGGACCTGAAAATACAGACTGAAAAAGCAGTGCCGGTAGTAAGCAGGGAGAGATACCTATCATTTCATGTTTAATGCTGATTAATGTAATATTAAATAGATGCACAGATTCCTGGTGGCACTTTGACACTCCTTTTCTTCCCGACAGTTGAAAGAAATACAAGTCTTTATAAAAGTGTAACTCAACTGTAGTCAATTAAACTCAATTTATTTAGACAGAATTAGAGCATTCTGCCTCTAACTGGAAAAAAATAATGGCTCCTGCTTTGTTCCAACTTAAAATTATATCACAAAGTTTTACAAAGATAAGAACTACTTGTATCTCACCCCTATATATGATAAAAAATATAGCAGAGTCCAAACCAAAGTACAACTGGTGCCAGCATCAAGGCACTGTAAAGGTAAACTGCAAAAGAGAACGGAAAAAATAAAGGGATGCTGTCAAGGTGCTTAGGATTTAAAATGATCTGTTACAATAATCATCATGTTTGGACCACCTCACTCTGGAGGTGCCAGAAAGGTGTGGATTATTTAGTTTAAAAATAATGTTTGCATTTCCTTACTGTATATTGGGTGAGAGGAAACAAGATTAAAAAATTATGTATATTTCTTAGATAGCAATGGACATAGAATCATAGAGTGGTTTGGGTTGGAAAGGACCTTAAGATCATCTAGTTCCAACCCCCCTGCCATGGGCAGGGACACCTTGCACTAAACCATGTCACCCAAGGCTCCATCCAACCTGGCCTTGAACATTGCCAGGGATGGAGCATTCACAACTTCTTTGGCCAACCCATTCTGCCTCCCTCACTGTAAAGAACTTCTTCCTTATATCTAACCTGAACTTCCCCTGTTTCAGTTTGAAGCCATCACCCCTTGTCCTATCACTGCAGTCCCTAATGAAGAGTCCCTCCTCACCATCCTTATAGGCACCCTTCAGGCACTGGAAGCTGCTCTGAGGTCTCCACGCAGCTTCTCTTCTCCAGGCTGAACAGCCCCAACTTTCTCAGCCTGTCTCCATACAGGAGCTGTTCGAGCCCCTGATCATCCTCGTGGCCTCCTCTGGACTTGCTCCAACAGCTCCATGTCCTTCTTATGCTGAGGACACCAACACACCTACCTTTAAATTTATTTCTGAAACCCTTAAGGATTCAGTACTTTTACAATTAGTTTAACAACCTGACAGCCTAAAATAAACATATACGCATGTGTGCATTTATACTTATATTTAAAATATAAGAACATGCACACCATTATGTTAAAAATATAGTGATTATATGATTATGTTCAATCATTTGTAATGAACCTTCACGTTCAGTTTTATTGACAGTGTGAATTAGACGAAGTTTAAGAAGAAAAAAGTGTCACCTTGGAAAAGGTGATGAGAGCACCAATACTTGCTCCCTGTTCAGTTACCTATAAAGGGGTACATCATAAAATGATGTTCAAGTTCTGTCCATTACTTGATTTTTAACATATTTTTAGTTTCACAATTCGTATTTAAAGTATTTTTAAAACCAGATTAAAATGTGATTTTCACTGAGCTTGTAGATAACTGGAAAATACAGATTATCAAAGCTATGATGCACCACTACAATCCAAACCAATCTGCAAACTCTTATGGCTTTTATTTAATTGACATCAACAACTAGCTGTTTGTTAGTAGAAGGTAACTATTCAAGCTAAACAACACAACACCTTTTAAGTATTATTCATCACAAACCATCTCTTTAGAGGTTTTCCAGTAAGATGTCCTCTTCCCTTTCAAACTTTGTCACAAACAGGAACAGTAATGAATATAAAAACTCCTGTGACAAGGGGTATACAGGGTTAAAGAATGCCCAGAATGAATATTCCTAGCCAGCCTTCCTTCTTCCCAACAAAATGTAATATATGAAGGAGGATTCAATTTTCCATTTAGGATAGAAAAAAGAAAACCAGTAGCTTTATGGCTACCTGTTCTATAACACCACTCTACTACTCTTTGGATAAGAAGAGACAAAAGGGGCAGTTCTATAGGACTGGAAGAAGTTGGACAACGTTATAACAGCCAAATGAACTGCTTCATATGATTGCCTAATCAAATAAGGAATTGTTTACATAGGTGGTATTTCAGTTATAGAAACCTTCACTCTTTGTAAGCTCCATCATTTTATCACACAGAAAAAAATGGAATGACCATAAAGATGGAAAGCCTCAGTTAAATCTCTGAAGTACTGTAACTCAGCATAACACACAAATGATTGAGAACAGATGACAATGCAGGATTCCCTTGGAAGTGGGGAAAGAAAGAAAAGAAGATACTTATATGAACAACCTTGGCAAGTATCAAGCAAAAATGCATTGAGACTTGAGAGAGCATGACTCACACCATGGCCTTAAGAGGTATTAGCAACCTTTATGAATCCACACGAGGATGACAGGAGTCCTACACATCTTTGAAATTCCATAACTTACCTTCCTGAGACATTGTCATTGAATCAACTAGCGAGGTTATGAGATAGTATTAGAAGAGCCTTTCCTATAGCTTAGTACTACTACGTGTGTATTGTCTCCCACCTCAGCTGATGAGGTTTGTGCTGGTATTTTTTCATGTTCTTAAAATGAAGGAAGTATCCTCCTTTGAACTCCTCAGCTGGTAGGACAGCACTTAAGTGTTGGAAATTTGGTACCATTTTACAACCTGCTGAAAGCATTTGAATATGAAAGCATATTCACCCTCTCCCACACCCACATTAGGTCAAAGAATCAAGTTCACTGTGATACAGAGAAAGTGATTATACCTGATCACAGCAGCCTGCCCATTTGCAATCCTCACTACTGTATGTACTTTCAGTGGCTTAGGAGGGAAGAGGTGCAAGATCATTGCAGACAATGTCTTCAATTTGTTTCTGAGAAACGTCACATATTCCTTAGAGATAAAAGCCACTAGAACACACTAAGCTTGTGCCATACCTGAGAGCTTCCTAACTTGCTTCAGAGGTAAAGGAACCATAGTTTATTGCTTTGCTTGGCTTTCAAATTAAATATCCTTCAGTTTTTCAGTTGGATTTGGATGCAGCCAGCTCCCAGCACGACCCAAAACTCACCAGGAAAAGGTAAATCTAGGTTCTACAACAAGCCAGTTCTTTTCTAAGAAAAACCATGATAAATAAAGCTGGAGGCTTCTCAAGGTGTGAGCAGGGCTTGATCCTTATTACCAGTACTAAATGCAGGCTTAGTCTTGCACTGAAAGATCATACCAGGATGTTTTTAACTAACATGCAAATATATCTGCAACTCAAAATCAGTCAAGGTTAAAAGGCCTTTTTAGCAGCATATTAGAGGTATGATCCCCTATGTACAGCCTAGCCCTTTGGTTAACGATTAACTTCCCAACCAAAAAAACCTCAAACAGGTACCTTATCAAGGTGTATCTTTACTGAATTACATGACTCCACTCAACAAAAGCACAGCGTAAGTTGTGTGGCTGCACAAAGACCATGTGTGCTAGGAACCAGGTCAAACTCTGCCCTAGAAGCATGCTCTGGTAAAACACTGATGTCCTTTTTAATAATAACCCACTGGATGTTTTGTATATACAGTAAGTCAGAACAAATACCAGTTTTGAGATAAGCTACTCAAATGTATTTTCAAAGTGTATTTTTAGTATATTTAGCTATATGCTATATTTATATAGAAAATAAGAAATATAGTACTTTTCATATAAATACATCTTTAAAGTGTATTTATTGTCTTTAAGTATATATTACGTTTGTTTTGCTAGCATGGGCTTTTTGAAGATTTTGGGGTTTGATTTTCAGTTGGAGTGAAAAGACTCACTTCTAGTTCTCATTCTCCCAGAAGATGAACTGAGCTGTCACTTCTTCCACAGATATTCAGTTTACAGTGCAGCATATACATGAAACCACGTTCTTGGGTGTACTAAGCCTCCATCCTCAGGTAACAGTTTACATTCCCCTTGTGCATTAACCAGCATTTTCCCCATTTTCCCCCAAACATGGTCTACTTCCAGTTTTTGGAGACTAAAGAATGCTTTTCAATAGCCCTTATCTCCATTTGAATTCATCTAGGTAGCAAAATACATACACACACATATATATATATATATGTATATGTTTCTCTCTGCAGGTGTCGTAAATTGCTGGCTCTTTGGAAGTTCTAGATTTACAGCTTTCCTCACTCATTCCCCCTGCCCCCAGATCTACCTTTTTGTGGATTAACTGTGTTATTCCTTTGTATAAGGAGATCCTTGTGCTATGGAGAGCAAGACAGAACTGTTTCTTTAAAAACAATTATTCTAGTTCTAAAAAAATGCATGAACTGTTTTCATAAAAGCATAAAAGTACATGAAGATGAACCATAGCATAAAGGAACAGTCAAAAAAAGCTGTATGAAGTTGGGAAGAGAATGAAGAAAAAGGAGAGCTATAAATGCTGTATTAAATATGGTTACTATGCCAATAGTTTATAGGTCAAAGAAGAATTGATTTCTTAGTAGTAGCATCTCACCTTTCAGCTTAGTTATTTGAGACTGAAAATATAACTTCAGTTGATACAGTTTTGTTGGGTTTTTTTAAAGTAAAAACAAAGCAGCAGAGATTTTAAAGCAAAGCCAGCTTCTGAACAGGATAAATTAAAAGAACAAGTACATTGACATGTACAACTCACAAATACAGAAGAAGAACAGATATTCTAAAGATGTCTGCTAAGAAATAAAATAAACATACTTATTCCAACCTAGTATTTCTAGATCTCTGACAAGACTGGAGTAGTATTGTGGCGGCCGTGGTATATGCAGGTCTTGTGTATTCTTTAAAGCAATTTCCTGTTTAAAAAACATTTAAAACATCATTAAGAGAGATTTCAATATTTTTGCATCTATTTAGCCATGTGATTTTTGCAATCCATTCAAAAATATTAAGCTTATGTAAAATTAACTGTACACTGCATTTGTTTTGTTATAGCCTCCAGCTAAAGCAGACAAAGAAGCTGTTTGGTAAATTACTTCAGATACTGGTAATGAAAACATCTGCAATTTAAAAAAACAACCCCACAGATGTTGACAACTTGGTCTTCAGATGCAAATATCAAATGTGCCTCTTTTTCAGCTAATAAATTTGAAGTCAAGCATCTTGACTGAAAGAACATTTCAAAAGAAGGTTCTATTAAGCCCACAGCTGTCTCCTGGGCCCCACAGCCACAAAGATGATACATGTATGAAATCCCTCATATTATTTTTAAGTAGCTATATACAACTTTATATAGCAATAAAAAATATAAATCAAAAAATCACTTTCTCAGTTTTAACATCATAGGAACCCAGAGAGTAAGTTCTGGTACAGACACTCATCAAGTATGTCGTAATGCCTCAAGAAGAGATTTTTATCAAAGAGGTAAAGCCATGTTATAGAGAAAAACTAAACCAGATGTTCCACATTTCTATTGTGCTACTTCATCTTTAAAGGTTTACTTCAGTTAAAATCATGCTTACAGGACAAATAAATAAATTAATGAAATTTATAATAAAATTATTAATAAATCAAAGTAAGGGAAACTTAAATAAAAGAAATAATAAATAGAACGAATTATAGAATCAGTATAACAACTATTTCTGCACAGTTCTGCCATGGTGTCTTTTGTTGCACTGAGGATCACTATTTTATTATTTTGAATGAATTATACTTTCTTTGCATTCTCATCTTCTGAGTGCTTGTGTATCCAGGCAGAGATTGGAATAACTATTGTGAAATATTCCAAAACAGCCACATTTAGACATTCTTATTCAGTCCTATTCGAAGCATCTTTGCCTGGTTTAGCATAATCCTGCTTGGCAGGGATTGAACCAATAGTGAGGAAAAGCACTGCTAGCACGGAGCAGTAGTGTAATACCAGGAGGGTATTTTGTTGTTTTGAAAAATACTTACTGTGTTTCATTTCTAAGTAGGCTGAATGCAAATATTCTTTGCCAAGAATGCTCATAGAGTAATGTTTTACTAACAGACAAGAAATGGTCAGTTAACCATAGACTTTGTTCTTCAATCCCACGTTACAAAAAAATAATAAGAAAAAATAGTAAAGAGTCTCTGAGCTATTAAAAAAAAAAATGTTTTCTGCTCTTATGGTTCAAGTTGTCACCCAGGTGAAAGCACCTTCAGTAATCCAGAGACTGTATAATCCTTTGTAAGTTTATAAGCGTTTTTTGCCATCTGGACAATAACAGGAATTCCAAGAAAATCATTGCAAAGAGGATGGCTCTATACTGAAATCCCTTGCTGGGATTCTAATTTTTCCATGACACTCAAATTTCCAGAGAGTCACTTAAAATCCTAAAGGATATTTACACAAATATTACATGAACATACATACATACATACAAAATTACCTTTTCTTAAAAATAAAAGCCAACACATAAACCCACCTATCAAACAGTAAGCTGTAAAAAAACCTGAAAGTGAAAACCAAAGCTTTGAGAACATCCCATCTCCCACATACATATTCTGTCACTTACCAAAATAGTTTTCAGCTCCACCATAAAGCTGCTGAGATCTGGACAGCTGTGCAGCCTCTGGAGGGAACACAGTATCAGTTCTTCAAGTCATAACTTTTAGTGGTAAGCAATTTCAGTCCAACTATTTTTACAGTGTTGTCAAACTGACTCATATAAACAGCCCCAACTGTACACCACAGGTTTAAATATTTCAATTACAGAACAAATCTACCAGAGTACAGGAAACCTTCCTGAAAATGAACCATCACCTTTGTAACAACACGACACATCTGCGTAGTTTATAAAGACTTTACATATTTATGAAGACACTTATGAAGACTTTTGTCTTCACCAATGAGAACAGAAGCTTAGAATCACTCAAAAATGTTTCTTAGTTAGTTACATTTTCTTTAGGAACTCTCCAGACCCATCTCCTTTTAGATGCTGCACATGATTAGGGATCTCTGTCTATCTTCAGATGCTATGCCTATTTACGATTCTCTTTCCTCAGCTCTGTATCTTTGGTTACTCCCAACTCATAACCCTTGTTCTCCAAGGGGGCGCACAATTCATGAGAAAGAGAGTCTCAACTAGCACACCTGGCAAAGATGCCTTCTTATAAAGTTTCTTCTAGATATAGGGGTTTAACTTAGACTCCTTGACTGACTACAACACAGTTTGTGCTATACCCAGCAATAATTAATGTGAATTCTCTTCTTTGCACTACGAAAACTCTGTAAAAAAATAGATAAAAGTGAAAACCAAAATCTGTTTCTGAGAGATTAAAGACAAATTCCAGTAAAACGTCAGCAGCCATTTATTTTTAAAATATTCTATCTCAATCTTAAAAAAAAAATAAAGCTTGAATAAAACTAAGGATTTACTAAATTTCATTCGTCTGTCTTTAGACTGACCTGCAAATCGTTAAGTACATAAGAATAAACCTTGGCTGTAGAATTAGAGTTCTTTAGCAGTTTTAGAATAGGTGTGTAAATATAAGCTTTTCAAGTATGCACTCAACAGAAATGGGTTTCAAAGTGGTATACCTGCTTTAAAATATGCCGATATTGATGCAGTATCTTCTTTAGGTGCCAGCTACACTCTAGCCTAGACAAACAGTACATCGTGTAAGTTTTAAATTCACAGTACGTAATCTGTAGCAGAGATCAGAAAGTCTGCTACACAGCAACATAAAAGCTTCTCTTCAAAAAAACAAAGGAACTAAATAATACTTCAGAATTTCTTTAAGTTTCACATTCAAAGTTATTTAAAACTTTCAAATGTCACTATCCCAAAGTCCATTAAAAATTAAGCATTTACCTATGAAAGCCTGTTCTTTGCTGAAAACAACAACATAATTCTTGTAAGCTAGTATGACTTCATAAAATATACCTATATTTAAAAATTACAACCTGAAAATGTCAAAGTTACCTATAATGTGGTTTTAAGTATCCGACCTAGAAAGTAATAAAGCTCTCGAATACCACATCTGTTCACATTCAGAGCAGGCTGGTCCAGGCACAACTACGGACTGCAACATTTAAGCATGCATAAAACACACACATCCCCATGTATTACTGTGATAAACACAGTGATAAGAACAGAGCTTTTACAGAAAAGTTCATCAAGCCCATAATTGCTTAAATTTACAACTTTGCACTGAATTTTCTGTTTTCCAAATGGTGACATATAAATAATCTGATTTAAATGAATGTTTTCCCTCCCTTTCTATATAAATACACCCAATTAATTGCAACAGGTTTCAAAGTTAATTAACCACAAAATATTTTGATGTAGGCAATGTTTATTGTCAGAGTTTATTAACACTAACACTGAACAATTTTGTTGCAAGGTTAAGTTGAAACAAGTAAGAATTAATTATCAACACGATATTGGAAAAAAAAAATAATTCATATGCATATTCATCACTGCTTTTCTTGGAATAAGCTTTTGTTACAAACACTTATAAATTGCTTTCATAAGACTATCTTACCTTGCATTTTTCAGTTGAAAATCCATTGGTAATAGTATCCTGATATGGAAGTCTCTACCCTTGAAAATAAACATTCAGTTAATAGGAAGGTCAGGAAAATAATAAAAAATTAGACACTTATAGTAAGTATTCCCCATAAGATCAGCTACCAAGAAAGTAAGTTTTCATGCGACTTTTAGGAATATTATTCAGGATTTCTTTATTTAGAAAAAAAAAGCAGCATGAGTGACAGGTAGAAATAAACCTGATTTTAATTTTGAAGTTGAAATAGTCTTGACTATTTATGAAAGCAATTTGTAAGTCACTATATTTATCTAACTCAGAGCATCCAGTAAAAATTCTTCTGTGCATCACCCTGCATAAAGCAAAAATAACACCTTTCAGAAGAAAAATAAACATTATCTAAACCTGGGAAAAACCAAGTAATATAATTTAAGCCAAGTTATGCTGAAGCACATGGGAGTCTGTCTTTAACTCAAGTAAAAGTCAAAGCAGACTCTTACCATAAAAGTACTACACTGAAAGGAACTTGGGCACTGATCCACAACACAATTCTACAAGGTTTTAGAAACTGGAACAAAAACAGTCCCAAGTACATGAATGTAATATTTTTTTCCTGTTACTGCAATCCACCTACTTGTATTTTCAGTAATCGTCCCTATTCAGTAATTGTCCCTCCTCTACTTTCTTATGGGATGCTCAAAACCTGAAATAAGGAAGGTATGCTAGTAGGTTTAACTCCCCCTTGATGCGAGGAGGGCAGTTAATTCCTCTCAAAACTTTTATTCCAGACTCTGTTCCAGCTCAGCATACCTTGAATTATATCCACAAATCCTGAGATTTCAGCTGGAAGTTAAGAACAAACCCAGATTTCCTCCTGTGATTAGAGGACCCACAGAGTGGATGCTTTATCTCAATTTCAGAAAGGCTTTTATTTCTGTTTCTCACAATGTCCTCACAGACAATCCATGTCAGATAAGCTGACAGTGAGGTGGACTGACAGCTTGCCAAAGTGCTGGGCTCAAAGGGTTGCGATCAGCAGGACAAAGTCCAGCATGAGATCCCTGCTTAATGCTGCACATCAGGGGTCAGTCCTGTGGCCAACACTGACCTTCATTAGTGAGCCTCACTCAGCAAGCTGGTACAGGATACAACACTGGGAGCAGTGGTTGGTAGACCATGTGACTATGCTATCAGTCAGGGAGGGACTTCAACAGGCTGAGGAACAGGAACCTCAAGAACTTAAGAAAGTGGAAAGTCTTGCACCAGGAAAGGATTCACACCATGCACCAGCACATGCTGCTGGCTGACCAGCTGGAGAGCAACTCTGCAGAAAAGGACCTGGTGGTCCTTGTGGACCTGAAGTGGCCCTGAGCCAGCAGCACGCTTGCAGCAAAAAAGGCCAACAGCCTTATGCGCTGGATTAGGCAAGCATTTCCAACAGGTTGAAGTAGGTGATCCTTCTCCCCCCTGGTGAGGCACACATAAGGTGCTGGGTCCCCGGTACGGGAAAGACAGCGATATACTGGAGTTAGACCTGCAAAGAGCTATGAAGGTGATTACAAACTTGAAGCATCTCTCGCATGAGTAGAGACTGAGGGAGCTGGGAGTGCTTAGCCTGGAGTAAAGAAGGCTCAGAAGGTAACTTGCCAGCGTGTACAAACACCTGGTGGGGATGAGGCTTTGAGCAACCTGCTCTAGCGCAAGGTGTTCCTGCTTGTGGCAGGGCGTCAGAACTGGATGAGTTTTAAGGTCCCTTCCAATGCCAACCATTCCATGATTCTATGACTAAAGAAGGTTTAGACTTGGAATGACACACACTGGCAGGACGAGAGGCGATGGGTACAAACTGACATACAGGAAATTTCACTTAAATGGGTGGTCAAACACTGGAACAGGCTGTCCAAGAGGTTGTGCAGACTGTGCTTGGAGAGTCAAAACCTGACTGGACATGGTCTTGAGCAACCTGCTCCAGCTGAGCCTGCTAGAGGACCTCCAGAGGTCCCTTTCAATCTCAGTGTTCCCGTGATGCTCACAAGCAAAACCAAGATACCTGTTCCAGAGCTGAATATAACCCATTGGCACATCAATTGCTTCCAGACTCCTCCAACGCTGATGTTTACTGCATGCGTAAATAAAGCACATAACCTCAGACTTAACTACATCATGGCCTCAGCCCTAATCAAAAAATCACATCTAAGAAAAGACACTCACTCATCTCAACCTTCCCATTAACTCCAGGATGCATTCTCGCACACAGAGCGTTTCAAAAGTTGCAGCTGTTGGAGTAATACAAATGTAAAAAGCTGGATGCAAGTCACAGAAGCACTGGCCTTGGAAGGGACCTCTGGAGATCACCCAGTCCAGCCTCCCTGCCATGGCAGGGCCACCTAGAGCAGGTCACACTGGAAACCTTCCTGTATTTTGACAGCAAAACTACATTTTTGGAAACACACTGTGACACAGCTCGTGCCTCTTGACTTTATAGGAAGCAAATCTCATGCTGTTTCTAAATAAAAATACACCTGCTAGGAGCCATTTCTGTGATCTGTCTGCACATGCATGTGTGAGATGTAGCATCACTGCATAGTGCCTCTGATGGCAAAGTTGGCTTTAGAGCATCCACTCTCAACCTGTCGTAGGTGCTGCTCTCCCCACACTGCAACTCACTATATCCTCAGTGAGACGATGCAGCTACTTAAGCTTAAACCTCCGAAACACAGGAAGTGAAAGGAAAACACCCACAATTAGTCACTTGCTTCAAGCTTTACCCTAGGCCAAGAGTGCAGGCACACTGAATTCGCCCTAAAACCACGTTTGCCAGCACAACAAACCCGGCCCACAGGCCATCAGCCAGACCGCGCTGCCAGACAGCAGTGGAGACCCGGCGGGCCGCGGCATGGGCGCCCCGGCACAGCACCCTCCCGGCACAGCACCC
>NW_009934943.1:0-20862 GCF_000696875.1 Nestor notabilis
GTGACCTTTGTATTTTTTTACTAATTATCGAATGTTTTTTGTTCTGCTTTTGCATTTTTAAAAGTTCCCTTCATTCTGGTTCACCTCTTCAGTTGTAACTTTTTTGCAGCTGAGCCCTTCTAAGATGAAGAATGTAAAAACAAATCGCCTGATTAAATGCCTTTGACCTTTGAGGATATTCAGAATGTGAATCAGATTTTTTCTACTCTGTGTTGAGTCTAATTGTAATCATAAGATGTAAATGTAAAGTTCAGCAAGCCCATATCCTACAGCAGGATCAAAGCCTTCATTAATGCAAAGGGGAAAAGGTTATTTATTTTTCTTATTCTTTCTTTATAGTTCTAAAACTGTTTCTTGAATTAGTTTTTTTGCAGATTATGAAATACCTAATCTCCAAAAAGACAAAATCTCACAAATTGCCATCTGGGTTGTGGATGATATTGGAGGACCAGATACGTAAGTTACGTCATCCATAAAAATTAATTTCTCCTTTTTGGACCTGTATTTAAAAATTCACCTTAGCTTTCTGTTTGGTTATATTTGCATAGCAGTTACAATAGGATGAGGGGTAATGGTTTTAAACTAAAAGAGGAGAGATTCAGGCTGGATGTGAGGGAAAAGTTCTTAAAAATAAAGGTGGTAAAATAACGGAACAGGTTGCCCAGAGACGTGGTGGATGTGCCATCCCTGGAGACATTCAAGGACAGGGTGGATGTGGTTCTGGGCAAACTGTTCTGGTTGAAGATGTCCCTAGTCATTGCTGGGGTTGGACTGGATGAACTTTGAAGGTCCCTTGTAGCCCAAACTGTTCTACGATTGTATGATTCTATGGTTATTTTGTTGGTCCCTATAGGATTTCTTTAGTCATGAGTATTTACAGACCATTGGGCAAGGAGCCTTAGTATTTCATGTTGGTGCAAGTTTTAGAAATCTCAGTAGGTTCTGTGCTATGCTAAATTTTCTTTTGGTAATTGGACCACAAATTAAAAAATTATTGCTAGACACAGAAGCTGCATTTAGGATTGTTTCT
Organism: Nestor notabilis; assembly: GCF_000696875.1. NCBI lineage: Eukaryota > Metazoa > Chordata > Aves > Psittaciformes > Psittacidae > Nestor > Nestor notabilis. The sequence goes on from NW_009934943.1 coordinate 1,031, forward strand.
GGGTTGTTTTTTTTTTAATTTCTCCATGGATTTTTCTGTTCTGTATTCAAGAAAGAGAGCAATCACCTAACAAGAAGAATAATTCTAATTTGTTATAGCCAGCTTAATCTATAAGGACAGCTGGCATTGACTTTAGCATCACCTAAATAGCTGCCAAAGAATATTACAAGTGAAACGTTCATTATCATTTTACAAAAATAACTAGCTCTTTTTCTGTTTGTCTAGTGAAATATTAGATGTGGGAATATTGATTAATAGAATCTGCAAGTGCTACACTGGCTGAAGCCAATCTTCCAGTATCTGCAAACTGAGTACAAAATGTTAAATGATTGTAAGCAAATGAAGCATTATAAATAGCATTGTACACCAGTTTTCTGTAGGTGTTAAGGAATACAGAAGAGCCCAAATAAGGGGGATTTACTTTACTAATTGCATCAGGTTCAGTGAAAAGAAATACAATTATATTAAAATCCTTTCTCACAGAGATTCCTGTGGAACTCATACTGTAGAGAAACTAGAAAACAGATTGAAAACCCTTGGTTATGATGTCACCTGCACTGACAATTACAAGTAAGTGAAATTTCTTCATTACTATGTTGTATTTGCAGAAGCATCTCATCTATTCTAAACGGTTTCTTACCTTTTAAATGCAATTAATCTTGTGTCTTCAGTAAGAGACTGATATATTGGAGGGGTGATGTCACATTTTTCAGACTTGGCATTTTTCAGCCATGAACTGAGCAGAACACAGCACCATATTGTGTAACAGTATAATTACTTACCCAGTGTCAGACACAGAAGATGGCCTCATGTATTCCACTTCATTATAAAATACGTATTTGGATTGAAAATCTAAACAACAGTTAAAAACACTATCGAATGTCTGCAGGATTACTGGTTATTCACAGTAGTATTCACAGCTGTAGCTATCCACAGTAGATTGTAAAATAAATATAATTGAAGGGAAGTTTTAGACATGACAGTACTGTTGATTTTGTTTCAGGGTGGGTTTATTTTTCTTCATTTGTTTTCCTCTGTTTTCTGCCTGAAAGATGCTAAATAAAATGGTATCTTTACAGGTCTGTAATGTTCTTACTCTGTGTGGATTATCCTGATGATTCTAAGTGTACCCTTTCATCGTAAGTAAAAGAAGTTCAGTCCATCCTCAGAGTCATTACAACCAAATAATGCAGAAGCCAACAGTTCAACAGATTCCACCTCCACCATCTATTATATATCCCCCATATGCAATGTGCAGTATTCTTGAATTTATTACTTACTGTGTATTGAGTGAGCAGTTTCTATCTACAAATTGTGCACAATTTGTCTGTGAGCACCTGCTGTTCAAAACTGGGTGTAAATCAGTTCTCATCGATCACACAGTCACACTGTATATCACTGGTGGTATGAGTGAAGTTTGTATGTATCAGTGTTTTGATGCAAAGTCTATTACAAATATGAAATTTCTTTCATTGATATTCTTCCATGAATAATGAAATCGTAGGTCAAATGGCAACAGATCTAAAGGACATTTCTGCAGCTACTAGAACTTGCAATTCCAAATTTTGAGGAAGTTTTTTTTAATCTTCCATTTTTTGTGCAAACACAATTTCTATATTTTAATGTCTTTACCTTGGGCCAATAGTTTATCTGCAAAGAATGCAGATTACATCCAAGATATACCTTTCTGAGTTAGCAAGCATCACTCCCAAACTAGGTTTTATAGTCTCCCTTTCTGTCTGTATTTTGCTTTACTATAAAAAGAGGATTAAATTAATTTATTATGTATTTCAGTAAATTTACAGGAGATGACTGTTTTCAATTGTAACTAAGTTTCTTAATATATATGCTGCTGCATATGTAGGTGTACGCAAAGTATCTGAGCATCTGAATATGAAAACTTCCTCACAGTTTGGAATGTAGCAGGATATGTGGATGCATAAAAGTTGTTCTTGAGTTACATTATTTTATGCATAATCCATAGATTTTGCCATATCCTATCTCCTACTGTCCTTTCTGCCCTAATTCAAGCACCTGCAAATCTTTTATGTATTAATACCTATGTAATACTGCAATGATAACTTCTGCTATGAAAAACCTGGTTTGCTGTCCCTGGTTATGGCAGCAGAGAGGTGCAACTCCTGCTTGCCTGACTTTGGTTGTGTGGCAGTAGTGCTTCATGCAGTACAGAAAAAGGAGTTGCACATCGCTTTCTGTAGCATATGTTCCATTTCAAATACACCCTTACAAAGTGTACACCTTACACTCCCTGTTCCTGCTGGTCACTGAAAGCTTTTACTCACCTTGTCATGCAACATTTATTCTTACATCCAAGTTATATTCCAGCACCAACCTATAAATGTGTGATGAAAATGGTGGCATTTTACATATCAGATAGCTCTGGACTCCTAGGTAGCAGATCATAGAACAGGCTTCCAGTCCTGTTTGGCATTTGTTTTCTACTAGATAACTGTTTGCATGCTGGATTAAAATAGGGTTTTCTTGTTCTGCCAGTGAGTGGTAAGGCTTTTGTTCATGTGTCAAAGGAAAATATGGTTGTCCCGTGCAAAATTGCAGCTCTGAACGTGGTGACAATATTAACAAATTGGAGGAAAAAGCACTTTATAGGACTTTAAAAAATATAAACTTGTGAACTCTTAACAGAAATTTTTCTCTTCTCTCAGGTTTTAAACCATTTCCCGCAAAGTTTTGTGAGGAAACCTGGATGAGAAGGCTTTTGAAAACCATTAATGGCTTTTTCCTTTCACCTAAGGGATGAGAATACCAGTTCTGCAGTATTACCACTTAGCACTTGCAGTATGTAAGCTGGGGAGCAGCCACCCCTTCTTCCCATTCACGTCGGTCCTTAAATTAACATAAATCACTAGTGTATTCTAAGCACCAGTCTCATACTCTCCTGGGGTAGCTACTAAGCAGCTCAGCTGTTATCCTCCTCCTTAGGAAGTTTCTTTGCTGCTTTCCTTCCTGAGTCTTCTATTCCCTCCTGTATAGATGGCAATGTAAGAGGCTTGATTCTCTTTGTATCTATGCTATCCATAATCAAGTCAGAGCTTCCCAGTCTGAATGCTGTCACTGCCTTTCCCTGAAATTTACGTAGCTAAAATACTTCAAGCCAATGAATACTTACACTCTTCCCCAAATCACTTACTTCTCTTTGATAAATAACATCTCCATTGAAATTAGTTGCCCTTAAGCAGATGTATATAAATTATTTGATTATTATCTTCTAGATCTGTTTTCTCTGTGGATGGATCTCTGCTCTCTGACGGTCCATCAACTGACATGGGAACAGTTTGGTCAGTAGGGACGTCACTGTTAAGAACATGTTACCTGTCAGGAAAGGTTTCCCTTGCAGAGTGTGTGTGCTCAATGTATACTCAGTGTTCACACTTCTATATATAGATATAGAATATATTATTATAAATATAGAATATATCTCACTATAAATAGTGAGACTAGGCATGCAGGTTCTGTTACATCCCCTTTCACAATGGCTGTTTGCTGTTACAGTACTAATAGCTGCCTTCTCAGCCTTTGGAGAACAATGTCCCGAGCCACAAAACAAAGTTGTCCAAGTGACTTTTTTTTTTTTTGTAACCACAATTCCTGTTACATTGGGATATCAAAGGAGAAGGCTGTGTCAGGGTAGCAGAGGAATGGCCTAGAAGGTGCTGTAATGCATTTGGGGCTTTTTGGGTAGCAATAGTGGCCCTTAACTCCTCTACAAACTTGAACTATGTTGCTATTGAGATAAAATTTGGATTTTTGGCTTGTTAAATTGACACCCCGATGTTTGAAGAAAACTTGTAAGTAAAAATCTACCCACTAGATGGCATAGATGGCTTACAAACGTAAGTAGAAAGGAGGCCAGATGCAACCTATTAGTAGAGGTATTTATTACTTGCATTATTGCGATGTCAGGGGGACTTAGAAATGGATCTGGATACTGCTAAATCAGCTGCTGTAAAAATAGACCTCTAGGACCACTGCTGTCTAGAATTGCTCTATACAATCTCAAGCATAAGGCCAGAGACAGTAAATGGATGTGGAAAAACAAGGAGGCTGTAGTATTAAGGTAGAAAGGAGTGTTCCCAAGGCTTTTTGCACAGATATCCTGTTTATAAAATCGTGACAGCCAAAGGGAATCTGGTGGTGAGCTCTTACAAAGAAACTTCTAGCTTAGCACTTGGACTGCAAACTTCATCCTTGGCAACAACTGCCTGATATTTAAAAGAATCCTAAGTCAGCTCTGTGCTGTGAACATCCTGTTTGTTTTCTTTTCTTCAGATCTGCACCAGCAGGACAAAGAGGACCTATATCTTCAGACAGAGGAGGCAGCTGGAACAAGCTCATGTTTGTTTCTTTTGTAGGCTTTTTGTTCAGATTTGCCTTAGTGTACTAAGTTAATCGACTGAATCCATATCCTCTGTTTGCCTTAGCTGGCTATACATTTGGCTTCAACTAATTTCTAAATGCAATTTCATCCTACTTCTTGGACTAGGAAACCTGCATATTTAAACCATGCGTACTTCTATCTAGATACCAACTACATTTTGTGTCAAAAATTATTCTACTGCTTCTAGAAAGCCTCACCCTTTATTTCCTTTTCTTGAATTCGTTGTTCTTTCCTTTTTTTCTTATTCTCCAAAATTAAACTGAGAATACTTCCCGTTAACATATTTCAGAAAGAAAAGTGAAACTATGCCTGCCATACATCTCCCACACAGCTAACTTGTTCATAAAAACAATCCTAGCATTTGGCCTTGGAAACTAAGTGTCTGATTATTGTGTTTAGGGAAGGGGAAATACGAATTCAGATGGAAGAGAGCTTAGATTGCTCAATAAGTGGTCCAGAATTTGGCCCAAACTTACCTGAAACTGTTGTACAGCAAGATTCTGGCTTGCATATTTGCATACAATATTTTCCCACTTAATATCGATTGTTTCATCATTCACACAGCTGTTCCTCAGCTGGCTGTTTTCTGGCCACGGGATAGCCTATAGTCAGGAACACCAGCTCTAGAAAGTTCCACAGTTTTTCCATCATGATGTGGTGGTTGATCATCATGAATGTGGTTTATGGCATATCAAATTCAGACAAGAACCCTCCAAGTCAGGCATCTGCCTGCTTGCAGTGAACTTGGTTAGCATGCTTCAGAATTCATTGAGGAGAGAGCAGATGCCCTCTTGAAGGTCCCTTGAATTACTTCTGTGAATTATCTAAGTGTTCCAACCAGTTATTCCTGTAAACCACCAAGAAATGCAGCTACCAAGATGACACATACATCTTTGGAAAAAATTATTGTTCTTCTAGAAAATAACTTTAAGTAGAATTTTGTTGCACATTCTCTGCTGGGTTCTGTATTATTTATTTGTGTTGTCAGAAAATGGGATAGGGTGTTCCTGTTATCTCAGTGCATCTGATTTAGGGCTCCATAGTAGATTTGCGTCCTTTCAGTCCCTGGTACAACAATATGATGTTGTATGTTTGAAAGATAAACTACCTACAATATGTTGTTGTTGCTTATTTGTCTGGCTTCCATTCCTGTAATAACCTTTAATTTGGTTTGAATGCAAAGCCCTTTATATTACACACACAGTTGCATTTGCCTGTGTCACAGCTGGGTTTAGGCTCCGGCTTGAAGGACTTTCGTGTCTGCTTCAGACACTTGCAAAAGTACTGAAATCAGAAGTTCAGACTTCAAAATCTGGGCTGCATTACACCTTAAAATTGTTCCCTACATATGCTGAAACATTAGTCCTTTGGTTGGTCCCTTCAACATCCTCCTCATTTTTATTCCTTGTTTGATGCTGTCCTTAACAGCAACTGCCAGAATAATAAGAGAGGTATCTGTTTGTAATACAGACACCTGTCAGATAACTGAACCCAAGCAATTCTGGTCCATCTTTGATTTGTCCACAGCAGATCACATCATGGCAAATCTTGGACCACAGGCTGTAGAGGTAGTAGATAGAGATAGTGCTCAGAGATAGGTGTGTGTGTGGGATTCAGAGAATAGCTTACTACCACTAACAAGCCATGTGCCTCTTAGGCAACTTCCACCCACAAGCCAAGCATCCCAGCTGGCCAACTTTTGCTTTCGAGCCTCTAGATGTAATCCACTCCAGCAGCACAGTTGGTGCTGTCCAATACATATGATACCAAGCACATTGTAGGAAGTGCTAAATAATTCTGTTTGGAAAAAAAAAAGCAAAATACAAAATAGGATAGATACAATTCAAATTTGAGGATATTTACTGCATAACCTTATATCAAGAGCAACACAATCAGAAACTTCTTGCAGTGTTTTCTTATTTATCATGTTCTTGCCTCTTCTCCTGTTACTTCAACTCGGTAGCAAAGACAGCAATTTTTTTTCCAATATCTTTTGAATAAAGTGTCTCAAACTTACTGGAAAAGCTTGGGAATATCTGTAGATTTTTAGCTAACCAACTAATATAGCTGGGGAAAAAAAGGCAGCAAAGTTTTAGCTACATAGGCTTCCTGAGATCTAAAAGACAGCAAATTTCAAGCTGAGTGTGGACTGTTTGTTCTGAGTTTAATATAATGGTTTTAATCTGTATGAAAGAACACTGTGACTGGCATCTCAGAAGCAGAGGGGCAGATGTGTATGCAAAGTGAGAAACAACAAGATCAGTTGTTACTCCGAGGGGAAGCAAGAGACATGAACAAAAAGTTGTGAGCAAGAGAATCCCTTTTCTCTATTTCTGTGTTTACAAAGAACATGAATAGTGCTATTTACACATATATTTTACATTTATGTGGTGAGAATCTAGTAGGTATGCCTGTGCTCTGTCTTGAGCACTCAGTAAGTGCTCTGATTAGCAATCATGTAACAGCCATGCCGAATTTGGAGAAATTATTATGTCCAAAAGGCATCTGCCATTCTCCATATTGTTCAATTCAAAATGTTTCAATCATTCCTACTTGTATTAGCAATACTGCAAAAACAGCCATCTCCAGGCCTGAATTCAAGAGGGGAAGTGTTTCATTAAAAACATTATGTGTATCACTTCATTTTGAATCCAGTTGATGCCACAGTCCTGTATAGGTCTGTTAATATCCAACTACTTAAAGCAAATTAAAGCAGCATGTACAGGAGCATTACAAGGTGTTCTGCATTTCTGCAGGCAGACCTGTGGAAGCTCCTGCTACTAAGGTAGTATTTCCTGTCTTTCCCATTTTGTGGGACTCTTAAGAACTCAGTCAAGTCATGCTTTTCGTTACTATATAGAAATAAATATAATCTCCCCTTCTGCTAACCTACCTTTTTTTTCCTGCTGCATGTGTTCCAGTCATTGTATCTGACAAAAGCCAAACTCTAATTCAGAGTAATAACTTGTGTGTGCATGCACACATATTCATCTGCTTATAGCTGCTCTGTCTACTTTTAAATGCAAACTCTGCAGTGCTCTGGAGTAAGAAGTTATGAGAATAAAGCAAGGACAACTTGTTCACCTCTCTGCCCTTTCTATACTGCTGGTGTTTATTTTTGTCATATTGGCCCTGATGTGATACTCAGCTGCTGTGACTGTTTCCGACCACCAATCTTAAATGTAGTGAAACTTGACCTGAAACCTTAAGAAGTTGCATAACACTGGTTGTTCAAAGAAAGATAACTCTTTTGATAGGTTTCTTTTCAATTGGATTAGCTAGAAATAATTCTGATGTATTCTACTTAAGCAATAGAGTGCAAGGTGGAAGAAGGGTGCTTTAAGCAGAGCCAAGGAGTTTGCTTCAAAATAGCTCAGTATGGGGAGGCACAGTATCTTAATTTAGCCAAATGTTAGGGTGGCTCAAGCACTTTACAAGTGTTTTTCTGATTTTCAGGTTTTTCCTAATTCCAGCTTCTGCCAAGTCTAAATTTACTTGTCATTTTGCTTAAAAGGTGGAGAATATAATCTGCCAGATTTTGTTTATACTCTGCAAGCATCTGATTTCCTAGTTTCCTGCAAATTATTAAGGCAAGGTTTAGGAGACCCGTGCTCCCTTACTGCAGCAGTGCAGTTCAAGTGCAGGCTGGCAGAGGAAGGGGCACAGGAAACTGGAGCCTGGGAGCATGGCACGTATGTACCCTCACACCATGCCAGAGTATCCAGCCTGCCAAGGCAGCCCCTCTTCGCCTACCTTCTCCTCTCTTTCCTGCAGCCGCAGCAGAGGTGAACCTGATCCCGGTTCAGATGAGTTACTTCATATTTTTAGCAGAATATGTGAGCGGAAAATTGCGATGTGCTAAGTTTTATAGAGGGAAAATGAAGGAGGAAATTATAATACAGATTTCCTTTCAGTAGCAGGCAGCAAAGTAAGGTAACTAGTGTTATACTTGTGACTGTCTGACTAGCAATACATCTGTGCTATGTAAGCAGTTAAGTGTGGCAAGTTCCTGACATGCAGACAGAAGGAATCCTCCAGAACTGTGTCTGCAGTAACTTGAGTTATACTTTAGTTACAATAAGTAACAAAAAAATGTTATTTTTTAATCCAGTAAATGTGTTTGCCTGGGTATCTCTTAGTGATTGTACCTGAGATGGTCTGGTATCAGGTGCTAATGAGTGCTTCAATAAATAATTAACAAGGAATGTGAAGGTTTGTAGGCAGAAGCCAGAATTATAGCTCAAGATTTTGTCAATTGCCGGACCACCAAACGGCAGGAAGACTTTTTTTTCCATGTACAACAGGTAAAGTCAAGCGAGCAATGCTAAGAAAATGATAGGTATTGTATATGCTACACTGAATCAGGGTTCAAGTATGGAAAAGCTCCTAGGTTGCGGTGTGTCATTTCGAAGAGCAGCAAGCAAAGAAGCAAATGAGCAGAAATAATTATCCCATGTAAATTTTTAGTCTTGCAGTATCAAATCCGAACTGTAGGACATGCTGGCCTGTGTCATCCTTCATTCTTACTTTTCCCTTTGTTTTAATGAGAGGTACCGGAAAATCCAGAGCTGGTATTCCCACAAAGCAAAATGAATACTTTGGGTTTCCATCCTGAACTTCCTATCACCACCGCCCATTAGCATGGGGTTAAGTAAAAAACAAACAGCTGCTGAAACAGTGTGAAAAAGGAGTGATGACAAGTGATGTATATGGCATATATCATGTGAAGTTCAGGACAGTAAGTATAACCAACAAACTTGCAAGTCACAGCATCAAATCCTAGACAAATACTTATACGCATGTATACAAAAACATATTTTACATAGTTGGCAGCCAGGAAATACCTTGGTTTTCAAGTGTCTTGGTTTTTGATCTTTGAACCATCACATGGGTCCCTTCCAAGCGGCATGTCTACCCCGTGTAGTTCTTTTAGGAGAAATTTTGCTATTTACGTGCTCCTGAACTTGCAGAGCATACTTCTGTAACAACTTTGTTTCCTGGGCAGCCTCAGTGGGGTCGAGCCTGCTGCTCAGAATGTGTGAGCAGCACAGTAATGAGTACTGGCCAGAAAACAAGCACGCAGTTTCATGGAAGTCGGTGAGGTTACTGCATTTGCTTTTCCTCTGCACTGAAACTAAACCTTCAAAAATGTTTTGCACAAAAAAAGTACAGAAATCGAGGTAAGATCCCTCAGCACTCTGTTACAGATTTGGTATAGCTCTCAGTTACTTGCAAACTCTTCTACTGCAGCTATTCCATTTTCTGTAAGTGAAACATGAAACAAGTAATATTTGCTTCATAGCCTGGTTCATGTTGAATGAATGATTCAGTAAACATGGGTCTCCCATGCTGCAAATCAGTGGTTTAATCACTATACCCTTGAATGTGTTCTTTTTAAATTTGCCTAGGACATCGTTGTCTAACACGTCTAAATAGAAAGGCGTAACAAAAAATGGTGGTGATACAGAAGAATGAAGCAATCTGATTCTTCAACCTGTTCTGGAGCTATTCCACACCTTGTGTCCCCACTCCACCTCCTTCCCTGCCAGCAGTGTGTTTGTATGTAGGGGATCTCTCAGCATGATGCCTTGTTCCATGAGAAAAATCAATGCACAAACCCCAGCTGTGATTTTGTTATGTTACAAACCCACCGCTTTGGCCGAGAAAGAAACTGGGAACTGCAAAATGCAAACAGCAGCACTGGTGACATTAGGAAATTAATTCTTCAGGCAGCAGCAGGGCTTAGGAAGCACCTGTATGAGTGCCAGGCTCTCCAAATGACAGGGAAGGAGCAGATGGCCTGACACTCAAGAGGACAGCAAGGGAAACAAGCACAGACATGGAAGGAGGAAGGTTGGTCCAAAGCAGGAGGACATTTGGGACCCTTGGGATCTCTGTTTGCAATAAACAAAGAAGAAAATCAGTCACTGGTGTCTGTTACCCTGTCTCACACTGAACAGCACAGGCAGTGCTGTCATGGCTCCAGCTGGCTACAAGCAAGCTTGCACAGCAGCAAGTGGAGAAGCAAGTGCTGATCAGACAGACACAGAAGGGGAAAGGAACTAGGTGGTGCAGGCCTGGGTGGAGAATGATGAACAAATCCCAGTTACCCCTTCCCTGGACATGAGCTTTAAGTGCACATCCTGTCATAATGTTACTAATTTGTAAGGCAGTCAAAACTGCAGTACAGCTTGAAACAGCTGAGCTGAAGGACAGATGTCACGACTTCTGAAGTCACGAATTCGGGGTACATCTATATTCTTGTCAGTATATCTCACTGGATACTTGATCCTGCTGAAATAATCTGACAGGTCATAAATCACATCTTAGAAACAAGCAGATTAAAACATAATTGTTCCAGTGCCATTTCAGCAGAGCACACCACCAATGGAAAAAGCAGGCCGCTAATTTAGGGATCTTAACTCTGTTGTGGATCCTGAAAAGCTCTCATCCCTTATGCTATCTCTGTGGCCTGCTTTAAGTAATTACATGTAAAAGATTAGAGCTAGTTTCTTATGCAGTGTTTGATAGGAGTTTCCTGATCAGAAGAATTAACCAAATAAAGCTTTTCAATATATCCCTGAATCATTACTTAGGCAAACAAGAATTATCCACACAAAGACAAACAAACTTTACATCCCCAGGCAATCAGAAAGGTTTGGAAAACTGATTTACTTCTCAGAAAATTTAGCACTTACTGATCAGATTTCTCCTCTGTACTAAAGCATGATATTTGATGAGAGGAAAAGACACTTTGCTTCCTTTATTTCTATAGTTGTGATTCCCATTTGAAAGGTAGGATATTTGGAAGGACAGAATAGGGTGAGACAAAGATTGTATTCTAGGATTCAAGGGAACTGAGGAGTCCACAACTGGTTTTGCTTTACCAAATCCCTAATGGAAACCATGGCAGGGGGTGAGGGGTGTGTGTGTTACAGCCATGCTGTAACTCTTTACCACAACTTCCCTTAGTCTCATCTATTTCTCAAAAAAATATTAATCTAAGAGGAAGAATTTCTTAAAATCTTTTCAAAATGACTGGTGGAAGGTATCAGAAACCTGTTGTAAAAGCCTGAGCATCACAACCCTCCATGAGACACTTCAGTACGCTGTAACATCAAATCTTCCAAAAGAAGATCCAGAAAGTTAGCCAGAAAGGATAGTTTGTTCTGCTGTCTAGAGGGCATTGTAGAGATGATGGAGCCATACTATTTTCAGGGATGCACAGTGAAAAGACGTGGGGCAATGGTCAAGAAGTGCAGCAAGTGTAATTCTGATTAAACATTAAAAAACATCACCATGAGAGAGGTTCTGGATTCTCCATCCATGGAGGTTTTCAAAACTCTGCTGGAGAACACCCTGAGCAACCTCGTGTAACCTTGAGGTTAGCCATGATTTGAGCAAGTGGTGGAACCAGATAACCTGCAGAGGTCCCTTACAACCTACATTGTTCAGCAATACTGTGAGTTTTCAAGAACGGCAGTTACTGAATGTTTTCTTTCTGGAAGGGCCTGTCATACATAGTATTGTCCCCTTTCTTATTTCGTAATGCTAATGTATAACTGGAAAGACAGCTCTATTTTTATAACATCTTTAGCTGTCCATAGAATTCTAGCAGTCAGTCATACTGGGTGTATTTATTTTAAAACCTGATGGCTAACATGTTTTACCAAGCACATTTAAAATTCTAATTTAGGCAGCAGAAATTATATTCCACAGCATGTTGCATACACAGTCAACCTTAGGTCACCTGGAGATTTGCTCATATACATTATTGATCTCAGCTATTGTCTTCAGGAAAGATTAGCTAGATTTCCATCTGTCTTCAATTCCCTAAATCCCAGTATCTTTGGAGACCTGTCTGGTAAAGTTCTTTAGTTCCACTAATTACTCATTAGAAAGCATGTCTGCATTCTGCAAATCTTTATCACAAGATTGTAGCTTCAGAGAATCATACAGGCTGGAGGGGACCTCTCAAAGACAAGAGTAGCTTTGCAGTGATGTAAGCCAGCTTGTCCTTGCTACCCTCAGATGCATCTCATCTGGACACAGACACTTGTATTCAACAAGAGTGCTTAAATGGTCCGTAACTCAATCTTTACTATTGGTAGTAATTTTCTCACCAAAACTCCTACCTGTTGCACTGTAGGTACAAAGACACCAGGAGGCCTGAGAACAGAACTTGCCAGTGAAGAGTAAGTCAAGGCTTTGAGCCACCTTTGCTTTTTCAGTATCCTTTGAGACTAGGTCACCTACCCCATTGAGCTGCAGCTCCATCTTTTCCTTGGTGCTCATCCTGCTGCAGATGTGCCTGTAGAAGCCATTCTTGGTGTTCTTCCACACCTCAACAGTTTGAACTTTAGTTCAGGTTTGGCTTTCTTAATTCCTTCCCTGTCCATCTGTCACACAGAGAACTAACCAGGACTCCTCTAGTCCCATAGCTGATCCCCAACCCATGCTCTTGACTTTAGAGACACCCAGGTGTTCTCAAGCCAGAGCTAGCCTTTAAAGACCAAGTCATGTCACCTGCTCACCAGCTCACCCAGCTTGATCTCCACTAGTGAGATCAGTCATTCACACACCTTCACACCCCAGCTGCTGGCACCAGGGACACGTGGGCCTTCCAACCCATGGTGTCACCCGTTGCTGCACTCACACACCTGTACACACTGAATGGAGAGCCATTACCCAAGGAAGATCTGCAAAGCTGTTGCAGAAGACAGCAGGACAGACTGCCCTGGTCAGGAACAGGGCATATCCAGCCAAGCAAACTGACCACCATGTGCAGTTGCCCTTTTTATTCCCTTACCCCTCTATTTCGTCACTCTTTTCCCTCCCTAATTACCTAAACTCCTCTCTTGTCCCACTTTTTCTTTCCCTCCTAAATCTCCTGTAATAAATTCTGTGTGATCATCAGCTGGTTTTGCCTTGCATCCCTCAATACACCTCACCCCTAGGCAGCAAGCCTCTTAGTCCAGAAGATGATCCAGAGACCTGTTCCCAGTGCTTATGGTGATGGGTGTCACATCAGGCTAAGGCACTGCTGGGACAGCCCTGGAAGGACATGGACAAGGTGGTTATTCCTCAGGAGTCCTTAATTTGGGGTTTTGCCTGCCTTTGTGCCCCTGGACGCCTCTGGGCTTGTGCAGATGAGTCCTTGATGGGCAGATGAACCCTGTGATAGGCCTGGGAGGAGCCAGGCAGGATATCATTTGGTTTCCCCATCCTGCCATTGTCTCTCTGAGCCCCTCCTCTGTGGATGTGCAGATGAGCTTTGTCACATAAATGGACAGCCTGGACAATGCTTCTACATTCCTCTCAGATAGTCCATCCCTGCATCTGCTCTCCCCCAACACTTTTTTCCAACATTTAATTTCAGTCAGTAATCCCTGATTTGGCCAAGCTGGCCTCCTGCCACAGCTTCGACTTCCTGACAATCGGGATAAGCCACTCTTCTGCTTTGAGATTGTCCTTGAATCAGCTTGATTTCTTGGGCTCCACTGATGTTCAGTGTCCCCTGGGGTCACACCTACCAGGTCTCTGGAAAGGCCACAGTCATTCAGTCACAAGTGTTTCTGTCACACTGAACTGAGTGCATCTGTTCTGAGTTCTGTATCTCTTTTCCTTCAGAAGGCCATTTTTCAACATTTCCTAAGCAGTAATTTCTGACTAATTTTCTGTTCTGATGGTAAAATTCCCCATCCTGCTGATTAACATCTAGAAATGGGTCGCTGACTCCATGGTTTGGAGAAAACTACTGCTAGATCAATTCATCCCCAGCAAAACACAGCAAAGCAGCACACCTCTACTGCACCAGGTCACTGAAAGACAAGCCAGTGAGCACAGGTGCCCAGCACCAGAGCATTGGTCTGATTTGCCCGGGATGTTGATTTTGCATGGACAAAGACAAACTGTAGAGCAGCTGGGCATGTGCAGAGGGTATCTCCCTGAGCAACCCCAGCAGGTCTACTGCGCATTGTCCCATGCCTAAATCTAAACTTAATCCCAGTTGCAGATCTGACAGGTGATAGACAGATGGACCAGAGAATCTAGTGGCTCACACAGGAATGAAATAGCTTTGTGCTGGTTGCCCTAAGGCATACTCCACCCTGCCCTTCAGTAGTGCACAAGTATTGTATTTGAGAAACAGGAGTCAAAAAGGAAGGAGGGGAGAGAATGGCATGAGCCTGTGCAAATACAGGAAGGTTTTGTTTTGAATGAAGGCTTCTCGTTTTAGATGTTGCTTTGTCATGTGTTGCTGTGCTGGCTCTTTCTCCCTCCACAGTTAAAAACTGGTGTGTCAGCCTCGGGATGCAGTCCAGCATTTAGCCCTTCATACACATGCTTCTTCACATTATTTACACAAAAAGCAGAAACACTATCATATTTGTTAGATTTTATCCATATTGCTTTTTCTTTCATTCCTTATACCCCCGAATTCCTGCACAAATCTTGAGATGAGAAGCAGCCACACAACATCTAACCAGGAGTGTGTGCAGGGCAATAAAAAGGTCACTAGCAAAGCTACAAGGCACAGTGGTGACATTTGGTCCTCCCACACTCCCCTCTTATGTGAGAATGCATAGGAAAAAAATCGTACGTTCTGGTTGAGAGAGCAGACTGCATTATTGAGAGGAAACAGGCATCGTGCTTGTCAGCATGAGCTGATCCAGCACTCTTGTTTCCCCACCAAAACCCTTCAGCAGTACATGAAACAAAATGAGTAATTTCCACATGGAAAAACAGGCTGCTTACAAGTGATAGAGATGAGAGAGATGGAAATCCCCAGCACCCTGCAGTGGGTGAACTGCAAATAATGACTGTCGGGTGCCATTTTCCAGGATAATTTCCTGTGCTCTGGGTCCAGCAGTTTAAGCCTGTTGCCCTGTGTTTGGGTGGGCCTGTCCTGGCCTGCAGCATGCAGAGGAGGACCTGTGCTTGAAGCCCAGATGACTGCAGTTTCACACCTATATGTTGGGGGGGTTGTGGGGTGTGTAACCCTGAAACATGCCGTCAGCATCAGCAGCTAGATGTGGTGATAGCAGTAATGAGATACGGTGTGTCTCCTACCCACTGATGTTCTTGCTATCTCTGTGAATGGAAGCCATCTTTTCTGTTCTGAGAAGATTAACCTCCCCTAATATCTGATACTCAGACTTTAACATATAATGAAGCATTTTGTCATTAGAAGTAATCTTAAAGATGCTACAGGAGAAGAAAAAGAAATTGGAATAGGAATCTTTGTCAAGTAGCAACAAAGTGATCAAGACAATACCACCGTGCTGAAGAAGAAAACTGGGTAACAGCAGCCAGCTGAGAGGAACAGATTTGGGGTTGGGAAGTGAATGCTGGTGCTCAGACATTCTCCAGACAGCTCACCTGGTAAACAGTCTGGTTCCTAGTACTGGATATGGCTTTGCAAAAGACAAATGGGACATTTCTCATGTCCTTCAGATGGCCACCAGCGCAGCCTCAGATCTGAGGCACCATTGTCTGTTGGTCTCTTTGCCTACTGCCCTAGGGTAAGTGCGGTGGGGACTGCCATCAGGAAAACACAGAACAACTTACAGATTAAATAACTGTCCTATACCCTGCAAGTGCTCATGCACTTGGCCCAGAGCACAGCCTTCCAGGAAGGCTCCCGTTGCTGCAGGCAGAAGAGTCGAAAGAAAGGAGAGCTGCACGGGATGCCCAGACACAGAGTTACAAATGCATTTTCACAGGAGCTGATGTATGTGGCTGGATGATACGCAGCTCTTCACAGCTATCGCTTTATACTAGCTGGTTTCCCTATCCCAGCCCAATTATCATTATATTTTCAGTGTTCATCTCGAACCTCTAAATGTTATGACGCCATTTACCCTGAGAAACTGGGAAGTGGTAAGAAGATGAGAGTCATTGCTCTTCCAACAGTGCAGGGACGACACAATTTCTGTAATTATTACAAGAGCTTCTGCTCTTTTCAGTTCAATTTTTCTCATTCATAAGTTCTGCTCAGAAGTGACAGCCAATAATGACAGGCGTTCACAGGACTGGGAGTGATTAGTGGCACTGTAAATGCTGTGGTATCATTGAAATCTACACATGACCTTAAATGAGTCTTCATGACTCCTAAACTGTGTAATGTTTGAAGCAGCCTTTTAATCTATCATACAGAAAAATTCACTGCTAGTATAACTGATCAGCAAGATCTTGTATTTGGCCTTGTTGAACTTCATGAGGTTTGTGCTGGCCCACCTCTCCAGCCTGTCCAGGTCCCTCTGGATGTCATCCCTTCCCTCCAGTGTGTTGACCACACCTCACAGCTTGGTGTCATTGGCTGAGGGCATGCTCAATCCCACTGTCCATATCACCGACATCTGTTGAACAGGATCAGTCCCGTTATTGACCCCTGAGGGACACCACTCGTCACTGGTCTCTGCTTGGACATTGAGCCATTGATTGAAACTGTGAGTGCGACCACCCAGCCAATTCCTTATCCACTGAGTGGTTCATTCATCAGATCCATGCCTCTCCAGTTTAGACAAGGATGCTGTGCAGGACAGCATCAAATGCTTTGCACAAGTCCGGGCAGATTTGTGCCAAGGTCAGTTGTTCTTCCCTTATCTACCAAAGCTGTAACCCTGTCATAGAAGCACTGAAAAGATTCATAACGTATATTTTCTTACCTATGTTTGCAGCTCACTCTTGTTTTGGACAGGTTCAGTCCTACCTGTTGCATACCATGTTTTACCAGGAATTTCTGATATGAAGGATTCTTTGTGTCATCAATCAGTCATGTTTTGGGTGCCAGAACTATCTATGTTTGACAGGTAGTAAAAAAGAAAAAGATAAATCAATCAGGTCTTGGGAACGGCTTGGGGGAGGTCTCTTATCCTTTGCTGCCTCAAAAATACCATCTGTAGAATTTGCAGGCAGCAGTGGGAGCTGGCTGCTTGTCTCTTACAGTAATCCTAGCAGTAGTCTGCAGGCTGATAAATTATACCTAATAGAGGTCCTTTCTTATACAAGTCCCCTGCTGCAATACATGGTATCATCAAAGCAGAGGCTGGCAGTTATGTGCTTGAAGTATTTCTATCTTCCTATCTTTTACACCCACTTTCTAATCACCCCGCCCAGTGAGTTAGTGTGGAGGCTGGCAGAAGAGTGAACACACCTTGATAAGACCAGGATTAGTTAGGTTTACTGTCTCCGAAATGCACGTAGCTCAGAGGACTCCAAAAGTTGGCTATCAGGTTATGAGACACAGTGCTTTTAAACCTGGGATTTTCCTTACGGAAAGCAAATATAACCACTAGCAAACCAGTTCAAGAAGGATACAGATCCTTGAGCACTTCACTGCAATCTCAGGGGAAATCCTAAATTTGTATTTCCTGTTGAGGGTACTGAATTCTTGTGGAATAGTCAATCGGTTTAATTAAGGTTGTCTACTTGATAAACAGCTTAGGAAAGAAATGAAATCCAGGTCACTCCACAGATTTAAGGGGATGGAAAACCCTCGTGGAACACACTGTTTTTCACCTCCCTTTGTCCTTCCTCTTTTCACTCTCCACTGTGCTCCCTTCTGTTCAGAGCATGCTGTTTCATCCCTTCCTTGCTAAGGCACCATTATCATCTTACTTACACCTCTTGTGGAAATACTCTTGGGCCAGAACATTTGCTAGGCATGAGTTCATGCTCACATTCGTACTGAGAAATAAACTACCAGATTCTGTACCACTGGGAGTATGCATTTTTACTGGCATTTCTGCTGCCCCCTCAACTCTGCTTGTCCTATTTATTCATCCTGATTAGGCTGCCAAGGCTTGCTGAAAGGAGGCTTGACATTCGCTTGTCTTTGACATTCCTTGTGTAGTTTGAGGTGTTACAAAATCCTTCCAGAGCTGCTGAGTCTGCATTCATTTATTTATTCTTGATGAATCAATATCATATCTGAACAGAAGAAAATTTTTTTTCACACATCAGGTTCCCGAAAAATAGTGGGTTTTAAAAGTTTTGAACATGTAAACAAACATTAAGGGGAAAATAAACCAAATTCGATAGTCATGTCTAATAAAAAATCACAAAGTTCAGCTGCAAATACCTCACATTCATGATGAAAACAAGGAACAAATAAAGAACAATCATTCGAGCCTGCCAAGGCAAACCCCTGATGCTTACTGAAAGGATTATGGGGAAAAGCTTCCTTTACGAGCAAATTCTTATGAATTGTCTCCTACAGAGCTTCCTGAGCTTTCTGCAGAACCTGCAGTGGGGATCACTGGGGGAACAGAAGCAGTGTCATGAAGAGAAAACAGAGTGCTCTCTCTTACGAAGACATGACACTGTTAGGGAGAGATACAGAATAGAATAGTTCAGAGGGGACCTACAACGATCATCCAGTCTGACTGCTCGACCACTTCAGGGCTGAGAGCCAGATACACCACTGCAAAACTGAGGCTTCAGTTCTGAGTGAAACCCTCCCAACATTTGCATCATTTCTCAGAAGACAGGATCAGAAAAAAACAGATTTTATGTGCTTAAAGTGTTGCTCGCCAGTGCAGGCTTTGGTTGGAGCACAGCGTTTCAGAACTGCCTGGCCTAACTGAGATGAGCCACAGGTGCCCTTTATCACAGTCAGCCTGTTAAAGACAGAGGATCAGTAAGCAATTATCAATAATTTATTAATAATTTATAGTTACATTATTCTGACATTGCATAGCTTCTTTTGTTTAGATTGTGAGTTTTGAGTCTTATTTTGTGTTGGCTTTTGACTAAGGAAGAAAATCGGCCTATTTAGAGAGGAGGTAAGGGTCTAACTTCCCTCTTGCAGAGAACACTGAATCTTGCGTGAAATCATTTCACACGGCCTCAAAAACCCACAAGTCACACACTAGTCTTAGAAATTCATGTGACAACTAACCAAGACTGCAAGGGACAGAGAAATACCTCTTCGTGTGTCAATGAACTATATTTTTATGACTACTGCAGAGTTGATAATTGCCTTCAGTAAAGCTAGATTCAACGCTTAACATTTAAAACCAGATTAATTTAGAGGAAACAGGCTGGGTTGTTTGAATTCAGCTTTTACTCACATGTTAGCTCGAGCATGTCTCTGCGATGGGGTCTTTATTTGAGCAAAGGCTTCGGGAGTTTTATGGGTAATTTCCTGAGATTCACTTTTGTGAGGTGCTGCTGCTAACTTTGCAAAGTTTAACTCGAGGAGGTCACAGCAAGACAAAGAGCAGATGGAAACAACGGCGAGCTCTCGCACTCCCGTGTCGAGCCCCGAAAAGCCATTGTTATGTTTTAAAAACGACTGGAGTGTCCTGAGCCCGCTGGGAACAGGGCGGTGGCAAGTGGGCTCCTACTCGGGGCTAGCGGCATCCTCCGCCTCGCCCTCCCGGCTCTGCCGGCGGCGGCTCGGGGTGGCCGG
>NW_009934944.1:0-9740 GCF_000696875.1 Nestor notabilis
GGGCTTAGCAGCTCCCACAGCTGGCACCGAAAGACACGAGGCCTCGGCCCCAGCCGCCGTATCCACAGCCCCCAAAGCCTCCGTAGCCGCCAACACCTCCATAGCCACCACAGCTACCATAGCCTCCAAAGCCCCCGTAGCCTCCATAGCCTCCGTAACCACCACGGCCTCCGTAACTGCCGCCGTAGCCGCCCGCCACCCAAAACCTCCCGCCGTAGCCACCAGCAATGGCGGGGATTCCCGCTGAGCCCACCACGCTGTGCTGCGGGAAGGAGCTGAGGATGGGTCCGGGGAAGGTGACCACGGAAGCCGGGGGCTGGATCACCACCGAGGAGCTCTGGCACTGACGCACGCAGGGCTCGTTGGTGGTGTCAGCCAGCGGGCATGGGGCGGCCACCCCACAGGAAGTGGAGATGAGCATGGTCACTGCTCTCTGTAACCCTCCTGTAGCAATTTGTGATTCCTGAGGGAAGGCAAGAGGATGACAGGAAGGTTCCAAACGTCCCTTGGAGAAGGCAATGTGTGGGAGCTGACTTGAACACACATGAGAACCCATGCTGCTGCTTGGGGTATTGCATGTGGGGGAAATAAAATGAAAAGAAGGGTCAACATTGCGATGCAAGACAGCTTTTATTGCAGTTTGAGGGGGAAGGAGCTGGGAGAAGTGGGGAGCCCCGGCCAGGAGAAGCCTACATCTCCTGGCCGTGGGCAGAGCTACAAAGAGCATTAAGCATGCTGCAGGAATAGGCACCCATCATGGGGCTGCATTGTCATCTGAAGTATGTCCTAAAACGATACTGAATTACGGCATGAAATACTCGGAGTTGGTCACCAACAAGTATGTGTTATCCAAACTCTGGATCCAGGCAGTGGACTCAGGTTGTTCCTGGGGAAGTGTCAAATGTTCAGCACATATTTAATGACATTGTGTAGAAAAGTATTCCTGAGATTTTGTGACCTTCACACTCAAAGAAGAAACATGGTATACCTATGGTCAAGGATAAATTTACTATATATTCCATTGACAAGTGAAAGAAGAAGGAAATGATTATGTGATAATAAAAACCAGAGACATACTTTGGTACAGAAAATTTATTTGGAAAGTGACAGCTTTTCTACAATTCTGGAACAAAATTTTACAGAATATAAACACCATCTTTCCAGGGGATCAGTGAAGCTCTGGCTAATCACCAGGGTCAAAGTGACGCCGTCTATAAAAAATGTTTTTTCTTCGTTATCACAGTTGTTGTGTGCAATTTCTAGCATCCTAAGTCACCACTCTAAGTTCAGTGTCAATAATATAACTGAAATAAGACAAAGCACAATATAAGCAGATGACTAAATCGGAAAGCCAGAGGATAACTGATCTAAACTAAAGGCAAAATGAGAAAATGCACACATGAACCTGTCTTTCACAGGTGCTGAGCATTAGCAGCTCCCAGTTGCAGCCAGATACCACCCAGCACTGGGGCTGGTACCCATCAGCTCCACCCCAAATTTGCATCTTGAGTTTCCTTTGCTGCTTCTTTAAACCACTCTGTGCACACCTTAGTATGTCCACCGCTTCCCAGAGCGGTATGAATTGCATGGATGTGTCCATTGGGAAGAATAGGTGTAGGAGTATTTTGGGGCACACCGTGGCTCAGGTCGGGCGATGACTTGGGGTGCAACTTTCTCAGCTGCTGCCTCCAGCCTCCCCACCACCTCTGCTGGCAGAGGTGCTGCAGTGGGAGCCTCTGCCAGGGCCACCTCTGAGGGCTCTGAGGCTCCCACGACGGTTTGCTGCGGGTAGGTGGTGAGGATGGGCCCTGGGAAGGTGACAACGACGGGGGGTGGGTATATGATCACCCGGGAGTCACCGCAGGCCACGACGCAGGGCTCATTGCTGCTGGTGGCCAGGGGTTGGGGACACCTGGCATCGCAGGGGTTGGTGCATGCCAGCTGCTCAGAAGCCATTGCCTGGCCGTGGTAAGGGAATGCCTGCAATTTATTTGCACCATTAGTAAAAACAATAAAAATCCATGCAGTTGGTTATTGACACTTCAAAGAGTGGCTCTGAGAGATTTTTAGACAGATATAATTTGGATAAAGACGGTAATTAAGCTCCTTTCCTTGTATCTACCACCTTTCCCTTAGCTTGCATCTGTTTGTCCTTTCTAATTTGCTACTTCAAGCTAGCTCTTTTTCCTTCTTTTGCTCTGGGGGAGCAAAACCCCTCCCCTTTCTCTGTGTGCCTCCTCCAAAAGAGATATCTGCTCTGAAACCTCCCAGTCCTTTGTAATATTTCCTGGAGACAAGTTTGAACTTGTCCCCACAGCATTTCTTTTCCTCCCACACATAGCTTCTCAGCCTGTGTTTTACAGATGGAGCAAGGCGAAAAAGATCTGGGTTTTTCAGTAGCTTTGAGTGTTGAATCATCAGCCTGCTTTATTTCCTACATGATTTTCCTTGCAGATTCCTGTTCTTTTCAGGTGCTAAAATGTTCCACTAAAACACATAAAATTGTAAGGTAAGAATAAATGGGGTTTAAAAAAAAACTGGTTTCGTTAGACACATGAAATATTGTCAGCCCAAATAAGAAAACTTCAGCTTCAGTTAAGGTTGAACACATACTGTTTATTTATTTTTCCAGATTAACCCTTCACATAAAAACTAGTTCTCTGTTGTATAGTATTGCATTCTATTTTAAGCTTGTAAATCAAAGATGCCTTATTATGATGAATAAGGAGAAGTAGTATTTTACTCCCACTTAAGTCCTGTGTGCTGCTGTCCTTGAGAACATTTGGAAGACAAAGGTAGGGCTTAAGACAGCTTTGCAGCACAAATAGCTAACAGAAAATGCAGAAAGCTTCTAAAGCTGATGGTGGGCAATTTGGAGCTAATCTCTGAAATCAGCAAGTCTTGTCTATGGAGAGGTAGAATACAGGATCTAGAATATGTAGCCAGCAATACTTTTTGATAAATAAGCTATTATATTGCCAACCATAAAGTAAAAATATCCTGAAAACAACTTTACTTCAGAAGGTCAGTGCTATTTTGCACCAGGTTCTAGCAAAGTGCTAGCACAGGGTAATTGGCACTGAGCTCTCTGATCTCTTTACATGTCTCAATTCAGAGGAAAGCAAATCTATCCTGAAATGTATCATTCTGGGGAGAAAAGACAAAATAAAAGGCAAAAAACATGGATAGCATTTTACCCCGAATACTTTTAGGTTAGAACACAGATTTAACTTAAAAATTGCTTAATTTAATCCCAGTTAAAACACATTAAAATACTAGCGGAGTTTTAATAGAAATGAGTGCTTATTCCCACAGTTACATTAAGTAATAGTATCTAATCACCACTTGGTGTAGCTTGTTGTGACTCCAGTTAGCTAAGGATGGTTAGGTTATGAACAACAACAGTGCTGCATGTCTATAACTACACAGAACTAACTTTGAACAAGGATTCTTACTTCAATAGTTGTCTATGAAATCACCCCACCTAACAGCTGCTCAACCCCCTTGTAAGCCAGATAAGCCAAAACAAAGGCAAAATTTGTTCTCTGAGCTCTGCTGAAAATATTTCAGAGCTAAGATTGAAATTCCTAATTCTCCCACAAAATTAACAGCCCAAAGCAGTCTTGAGAAGCCCTTACTTTTATTTTTATATCCTTTATCTATTATAGAAAGCCTCTGCAGAAAGATGCTTACTGATGTCTCTGAAAGTCAGAATATTTATGCAGGATTTAGTCCCAATTTTAACAAAAAATTCATCCTAAAGCAAAATGAAACTCAAGGTTTTTATAGTTGTCAAATCAGACTTACTCAGTGCGCCGGAGAGAACAAGCCAAGAGAAGTAGTTAGAAAAACCTTTCGTGGAGACAGTATTTATACCCTTTCTTAGATTGCCTGGAGGAGCTGAGACACCCTTTGTATAAAGGCCTTAATTACTTATGAACCAAACCCTGTTGCATGTATTACTGCTGTAGTTGCAGTAATTGTTTTGTTCACTGTTTATGATTATCTGAAGCTGAGTTGGGTAATAATGCAAAATGCAGATGGTAACTTGCAAGTTCTTTTCATCTTGAAATTTCCTGGTTTTACTCTACAGATTTCATTAAGAATTAAAAATACACTAAGGATTAATAGACTTCTGGTGACTTATCTTTGCTAAAAACACAACTGCACAGGGAGTCTCAGAGACAGTGCAGTGCACAGTGCGGCAGCAGACACAAGATTTCTTTTCCTGATTGGAAATACAAGCTAACACCTAGTATTTGTTTCCATGCCTACATAAATCTCTAGAAAGATATATCATCTGATATAATGTTAATAAGGGTTACAGATGTGTTCTTAAGCCAGAGAAGTATCTGGTGCAAACACTTTAAAGAGCAAAACTGTCACAGATTTATCTTTTAAATAAAGATGAAGCCATCTCCAATTATGAAGCTTAAAATGAGTAGATTAAATGTTTTTCATATTTCAGACTGCATAGGTCAGAGCAGTCTAAATCCACTGGGATATTATTGCTATTAACATAAAATAATTATCATGTATTCCATAGTAACAGATGTTTGTGAATTTTTGGAATCTCATTTCCTGATGTCTTCAGAATATTCCTGATAAGCTCCACAGCCCAGGGCATCTTTACGAGTTCCTCATAAAATAAGAATAATTAATGTCATAAATGCGTCGTGTCATAAACACCATGATGCTGATGGATTTAATTAATATAAATGCGTTTGGCATTTTGATGCATGAAACTTCCCTCCAGTGGGAAAAGTGAGCATGGCAAAGGGATTCCTGGCAATATAGGTGTACTGCACAAGCACTTTGACAAGGTCCTCCCAGTAGCCTCTGCCACTGGAGGGAGCCTCTGTACGCATGGGAGCCTCCCATCACCGTGCGTATAGGGGCAGAGGTGAGCCCATCAGTAGCAGATGGGGTGATGTTCAGCCTGTTACTATGTGCTATGGCAGAGTTGGCCTCAGATTTTCGTAGTTTGATCCTAATAAGGTAGGATGAATGTCATATGTCAAAGGAGCTCACATTGTAGCTAAAAATACAGTCTAGATTATTTTTCTTCCCTTCCCGAAGTTACCAGTGCTTCTTGGTTCTAACTCTGGTGATTCCTAGCTGGCAGACATAGAATCTTGGAATCATAACATGCTTTGGGTTGGAAAGGACCTTAAGATCATCCAGTTACAACCCCCTGCCTTGGGCAGGAACACCTTCTACTAGACCAGGTTGCTCAAGGCCTGACATCTCCCCTCCAAGGTTCACACCACTGTTCTTAGTTCAAAACATGAGTATTAATACACAAGTATGAAAGTCACCCCCACAAAGATTCTAGCAAAGCACTCTGGATTCTTATCTCACTTGATCTCTGTGGCATTTGGGAGATTCATGACAGAACTAGGAGCTGAATTCTTGCTGTCATATTAAGATGAAGTCCCTTGACTACAAACTAATTCACTCTTCAGAATTCTCCCATAATGTAGCAATCCAACACAGAATTTTCTCTTCCCACTCCCCCACTCTCACTGCAGTTTGTGTTTAGTGCTCTGTTTAGTACTAACTGCTCTAGAGTGACTAAGAAATGTAATGAAGTCAATAAAGGGCAAAGAATAATGCAGACTGCGTACACCACAATATAGAAAGTTAATATTGACAGTGCCTATTAATTTTAAATTGTTTTAGAAAATTATATCCTTGTGTAAGGCAGGGACAGCAGTAATAATGGCTGTTGCCTAGCTAAGATATGGTTTATGTGGTCAGACCAGTTTGACTTCAGAGCACAGAAGTTTTGTTTGTAAAGCTGAGTCAGGAGCATTTGCTAATGAAGAAATAATCAAAGCAAAATGCTTGGGGATGGATGCTTTGCTGATGCAGGTCTGCAACATTCATTCTCTTCACTTCAAAGAGGCTCTAGTTGCTTACATCATCTGAACACATACTATATCAGCAAGAATTCCGCCCATTAGGCAAGTGTGAACTGAAATACAGGTCCAGATTGGTAGCAAGAGTTTTGTAGTAGTGTATAGATCCACTAGTTCTTACACTACCAGAAGCTTTAGCTTTCTGATTTTGTACAAACTTAACTAAAAGTTGAATAAGCCAAAATTTGAGGCAGTGAATCACAGCCTAATTAGGACAATGCCAGAAATGACCTTGGTAAATCTCCTTTAAGGTGATACTATTGCCCAACACTAGGCGCCACCTACAGCTATTATGATAATAAAAGTTTTTGCATAGGCAATGCATTAATAAATGTTTGTGAAACACTTTCAGCCCTCAGAACATTCCCATGGTGTTTAATTATGCAGGGTGTTCTCAGAAACACCTCATAAATCCTAATTCATGGCAGAAGGAGCATGATTTAACAGAACTACAGCTACTAGAAAAAAGTAGTTCATTGACTGGGTACATGAGAGGGTGAAGGATAGTCTTCTCCAGCATATTTGCCATCTTAAAGGAACAGAGACTTTTCTGAAGGTCTTTAGATAACATTCTGTGGGCAAAACTTCCCCGTATGATGGCCTCATAATGTGTGCAATTGCTGGCTGGCTTCTTGCCTTCCAGCCTTCTCAGGACCCTCACATGTGTGGAGGGCTGGTGTGCACCCCATCTTTGTCTTTACTGCAGGTATCTGGGGCTTAGCAGACCAGCAAAAAACCCCAAAACGCAAGTGGAGACCCAGGACTTCAACTTTTTGTTCACTTCTAGCTGGGATAAAACTAGATCTTGTATACTGAAAAATGACAAAACTGTCAAGAAACTTATCATTTGGCATGATAAACTTGGAAGAAATAAATTTTGAAGGAGCACAGAAGGGCATGATGTAGAGCAGAAGACAGAATCCACCCTCACCACATACTGACGAGAACTGTACTGAAATGTATTGTAATACAAGAAAATCAGGATGCTAGCTTGTTCAGGGCAGGAAAGCAACTGAAATTATTTAGATGTTGTAAAATCTGTTTGGGGTATACCTATGTTGTATGCTCTTCCTGATCACAGCATGATTTTATCTATTATCATGTTTCTTGGTTTGTAGGTGGAAGCTAGAGTCATGCAGATAGATTCACAAGATGCTGTTAGCTCTGTAAGATTTGGTCTCCACAGCTCCCTCTGGTTGCCCCAGATGATGTTACACAACCTGCCTCACTTTCCTTTTAAGTCTTGAGGTGTGGTTTTTTTTTTCTTACCCACTTCCCAAGCACCCACCTCACCTGTTCATTGTACAGCATTAGGCAGCAGGTAGCAAACTGTTTTCCTTTTGTCATGTGTAACCCTTGCCTTCAGAGAATTGTTATCTTTTGCCAGTATTCATATAATTATGGATGCAGAAGATGTTGGCTGTTTTCCTACAGATAGATAAGGAATAAACCAGGTTGGGTTATAACTGTGTAAATCAGCTTTACCTTACCTGTAATGTCACAATTAAAATGAAGGCTACATTGTGTCGGCTATGAAATAGCAACATAAGGGATGTTCCCTGAGTTGGATCAGATCTCAGATCGTCAGTCTGACAAAGAATGGAGAAGGAGCTATTGTCACCATTTATAGATCAGGAATGGATGCACAAAAGGCTAAACTGTCATTCCAGGTGAACACAAGTTAAAGAGAAGATGGAGCTAGGCCGTTTGAGGAGATGTATGGCATGGGAATGAATGGAGATGGGTATAAATCTGGGCAAGTCCAGGTTAGATAAAAGAAAGAAGTTCTTTATTGTGAGAGCGGTGAGGAGCTGGCACAGGTTGCTCGGAAAAGTGGTAAATGCTCCATCCTTGGCAGTGTTCAAGACCAGGTTGGACAGAGCCTTGGGTGACATGGTCTAGTGTGAGGAGTCCCTTCCCATAGCAGGGAGTTGGAACTAGATGATCTTAAGGTCCTTTCTAACCCAAACCATTCCATGATTCTATATAAGGAAGAAAAAATAGCCCATGAAGGGGGCCCTCAGTATTATGGTCTGAATTCAGAGTTGATCCTGCTTTAAACAAGAGGTTGAATGACAGACATAAGAAAATATTACAAATGCAGAATTAAATCCTCAGCTGGTGCAGGTTTGCTTTATCAAGCTTTAAGATCTGTCATTTTCAATCATGTTATCTAAAATACAGTGTGCAGATCTGAGATATTGCTTTAAAGCACAGTTGTTTCTTAATGAGTAGCCAACATACAGAATCAGTCTTGGTATATAAAAAGAAAGGATAGTTTTGAGTTGTGTGGCATCAGGACTTGCTGAAACACTGATGGTTTCTAATACCGTAGTGTGGTGCCTGCTCAGCCTTCAACAGGATATATTTAACAAGTGATTTTTTTCTCTGCAGGGAAATCCCACACATTCATTCATTTCAAATCTTAAGGATAATTTATGGCGTGGAAATCTGAAGTTATTTAATCAGGAAAAAAACACAGGAATGTAAACAACTTATTCAGGAGAATGAATGAAGTATTTTTAGTAATCTCTGGGTGTAGCAGTTAAATCTGATATGAGTCACCCTGTGTCCTCCCTGGCAGACCTCAGGCTTCTGTTGGTTAGAGGGTGAGAAATGCTGTCCAGCACAGACCTCTGCTCTGACATACCTGCCCGGGGGGGACTGACTTTTAGTGGGAATTGAAGTACTAGAAGGTCAAGGTCTAGAACTAATGATGACTGTATTAACACTGTATCAAGAATGAAGATTTTATGTGTAACTTAAAGTGATGTTATTACTTGATATTTGAATGTAAGGAGTCTGATAAGATAAGATTTGATTCATTCCCTTTGTTTGTTCCAATCTTCTATGTGGGAAAAGCAGAAACATGTTTGAGATGAGGATTTTGAACTTTTCTTCTATATATAACTGTAGGTAGGTGTTACTGTTGGAAAGTTCCTTGAGAAGGCAGACCAAAAACTTGGTATGAGCAATCATAGAATAGTTAGGGTTGGAAAGGACCTTAAGATCATCTAGTTCCAACTCCCTGCCAAGGGCGGGGATGCCTCACACTAAGCCATGTCACCTAAGGCTCTATCCAACCTGGCCTTGAACACCACCAGGGGTGGAGCATTTATCACTTCCCTGGGCAACCTGTTCCAGCTCCTCACCACCCTCACAGTAAAGAACTTTGTTCTTATATCTAATCTAAACTTCCACTGTTTAAGGTTAAACTCATTAGCCCTTGTCCTAGCGCTACAGTCCCTGATGACAGTCCCTAGTGCTACAGTCCCTGATGAAAAGGGGCATCCTTTTAGGCCCCCTTCAGATATTGGAAGGCTGCTATGAGGTCTCCATGCAGCCTTCTCTGCTGAATAGCCCAACAATGTAAAAGATGTGAATTTAGAAAATGAGCAAAGGACAAGAATTAAAGAACACTCTATCCTGGTCCTGCACATAGAAGAAGCTCTCTGAAACTGGAGAGGAAAAGAGAGGGATGTTGTGGAGAACAGGGAATGGAGAGTCTGCACATGGGAAAGTTTTTGAGATGATAAACAATCCCTTTGTGCGTTCAAGGCTTGTTATCAGATCTAAATGAATAGCTACTTTATAGTAAAGATCTGATTCCAGGACATCTAAATGGAGTTACATGATACTAACTTTATAATAGGCACTCTGCCTATGTAAATCAATACAAAGCACTTAGGAAGTATTTCAAAACTCTTTCCTTGAGGACTCTGGAGATTTCTGAGTGAATAACTTTGCCCTGGCTGACCCTCAGAGAGGCATTTCATACGTACAGAGGTAGTTGGGAGTATAAATCTGATTAAACCAAAA
>NW_009934944.1:9760-20454 GCF_000696875.1 Nestor notabilis
GTGCAATGGAGTAAAACCAAACTTCTAGTGCACAATGTGAGCCCCTGTGATCCTTCCCCTTCCTGCGTAGTATAGCCATATGGAGCTTTCCAGCACCACTGCACCTGCCTGTCATCCTTTATAGTATGGCTATTGCCCAAAGGCCTGGGCTGCATAGCAGCTGAGTGTATTCCCAGCAAAATTACATGTGGCACATATATGTCAGGTAATTCATGGTTATGTTGACCAACACAGGTTTTTCACAGAACGTTAGGGAAGGAGAAAGAAAGGATAGACACCATCTACATCCACATGAGCTGGGGTCCTACACCATGACACTATGACAAGCACCTAAATCTTTAGGACAAGTGTGGTGGCAGTGAACAGCTGTGTAACTTTAGTGGTGGATGGTAGCTATCAGTGTTTAGCTTGCTGATCTGCTATTAAATTCACCACTGCTGGAGACCGGTTCATGGGGATAGACTGTTACAGGGTACTGATATTCAAAAGACATAAATAACAGCCTCAAGCTGCACCAGGGGAGGCTTAGTTTAGATATTAGGAAAAATTTCTTCACTGAAAGGCATTGGTACAGGCTGCCCAGGGCAATGGTGGAGTCATGATCCCTGGAACTGTTCACACACTGTGTACATGAGGCCCTCAGTGGCATGGGTTAGTGGTGGCCTTGGCAGTGCTGGGAGAACAGTGGCACTTGATAAGCTTAAACATTTTTTCCAACCTGGCTGATTCTATGATTCTGAGCTGAGCAAACTGAGCATAGTGCATACTGCACTGCTGAAGGGATTCGAGATGTCTGTCTTCCACTCTCTTGTGATTTGTCCCATGAACTTTAAAACAAAACATTGGGGTGATTTGTTTAAAACTAAAAAGAATGCAAAATAGTGATCTCACCTGAGAAATGAAGCTTGCAGTCCTCATACATGTATTTCTAAACTGGAGGTGTTGCTCAACAAACACCTGGGATGTCTAAATCTGAAGACAGAGACTTAGTTTCTCAATGCTCTGCATGTGTACAAATATAATTAATGCTTACGAAGCATTTTGAAAACTATATTTGTTATTACTGAAAGGATCATACAGGAGCCACCTGAATTTGAGTTTGATTTATGGAAAAAGTGGCAGGTTTAACTTGCAGACTCCAAGAACCTGAGTAGATTAATATAGAGAAAATACCCTGGGGGATGGGGAAGGCTGTTGGAAACCATCCCCTGAGAATTACAATGAGGAAAAGGTCTAATGCTTAGCCTAATAACTCATTAGTTCTAACTACTACTTTATGTTGGCCAATATATTCATCTATATTCTTTGTGCTATGAAGTTGCAAGTAACCACATTACAGATCCTTTTTGCACAAGTTCTCCCAACAAAATGACCCAGTGAAACAGTTATAGTGCCCTGCTGCTGCTTGTACATACTCGGTCAATGATTTTTGTTCTATTTTGGAGGAATAGCCTTGTGAATAGAATCAGAGAATCAACTAGGTTGAAAAAGACCTTTGAGATCAAGTCCAACCATTACCCCAGCATTGCCAAGTCTACCACTGAACCATGTCACTAAGGGTCTCATCTACATGTTTGTTTGAAATAGGCTGGGAAATTCCTTCTAATACTTCAATTTATTAAAATCTCTTCATCTTCAAGAGCCTGGGAAGGAGTGGGGAGGAGGTTTCATGGTGCTCCATGCTGCTGCAGCCTGCCAGCTTTCTCTGAGCTGGTTCAGAGGTGGCCTGGCCTGCCACTGTGCAGGGTGAAGCACCCTCCAGAGCCAGCAACGTCTTTTTTATCTGCAATTTGACTGAGGTCTTAAAACATACAAAAGATTATAAATATTGAGCAGTGACTTAGTTAATGCCGGTTTGAGTGTTGAGCCTCAGGAAGGTGACACCACCACCTAGAGTGGCACTCACAAAGGTTCAAAAATAAAATGTAGATCAAAAGGAAACCCCAGAAGTGCATGCTGCATGGCAGTATTTAATGGGAATGAGAAGCTGAATATACATGTGCAAAATAAGATGGATAGGATATAATGAGAAGAGTTCCAGGACTTCATGAGGGTCTACAATGAATCTCCAGTTCCATGATTTTACATAGAATGTTCTTCTTTGCTCAGATATTTTACAAAGATATCTGCTATTACAGTTGCTTGAAGTTAGAATTTGGTTTTGCCAGGCTTGCATCAAATGAGGTATAGGCAGAAAAATAAGCTGGAAAACCATTACACCAGGGGTCTAAGCAGAAATAAAGCACAAGAAAGACTTGTAAAATGCCTAATCTTAAAAAATGCCAAGTAGAGCTGATTTTTTTTTTTTCTTCTTAAAATGTAAATACAGGTTCCACAAAATATACAAATGAATATGAATTTTGATAAAATTGACTTTGGAACTCAAGATTTTCAGTCATCTAATTTTGAAATATTCAGTGGTTTTTATTTCAAAAGAAATTGAGAATAGAAAGTCAACGTTGGCATAAAAACTTGAATTTATTGAGATATATTTTTATCAAACCAAAATTTATTTTTTTAAATCTTGTTTCTTGGAGAATTCTAATTTTTTTTAGATTTTTTTTTCATTCTAATTTTGAATAAGATCAATAGTGAAATTTCAGTTTCTTGAAGTTTGGAAATTCAAGTCCTCATGCAGGTTTAGTGCCAGGAAGCCAATGGTTTACTGACTCCACTGGGAACTGTAGGAGCTCAACACTTCTATAATCCATTATCCATAAACTTAGTCGCGATCTGTCTTATTGTTCAGTACTGCTTTTCACTTAATCCACAGATATCCATGCTGGGTTTAGATTGGCCTGCAAGTTCTATAACAAAAGGGTATGGACAAGTGAGGAAAAGAAGGGTTAAAGTTTCCTGTATCATAAAATGATAATCCTGAGTTATATGCTGTCCCAGAACCACACATACCCCTAAACCCATGAGATCCCCTGGAACCAAGGAAGTTTCTGACATTGAACAAGGCAGTAGATCCCACTAGGGTTTGCTGAGGAAAAGTGGTGAGAGTTGGGCCGGGATATATCACAGAGTACGGTGGCAGGTCAGGCTCCACTACATCCATTACTGTATTGGGGTATTTTATGACACAGGTCTCATTGGAGGTGAGGGCAAATGGCTCAGGGCATATCACCCCAGGTGGCAGGCAGCACTCGTAGGGAGACATGGGACAGATCCAGACCTGAAACACAAGAAGAGGAGGTAAGAAAAGGCAGTTGTTAGTCTAGCAAGAAGTTTATGTATAAGACGTCAAGGTTTTGGAAAGACAGGGTTGCATGCTGGATGCCATGATTGGTGGCAAAAGGGGAAATTGCAAAGTTCATGTGGTAGTTACGTGTTTGTCCAGTTTCCTTTTTCCACCCAGTAAAACTCCTTCCTAAATTATCTGTTTTAAATGTCATTATTTCAGTATATGATGCTATTTTCTAGATCACCACCGTTTTCATCCTAAAACCCTCTTCTGCTAGTGCTTGTCTTCTTTTCTTCTGTCACTCCTCCTATTGCCAATTCAAACCCTACTGAAAGCTATAACCCAAACTCACTCCACAATTGAAATTTCAATTTTAATCTTCACTGCCCTGGCAAACCAAAACATGGGGGATAAAGCCAGTTGCCTCATCTCACCTGATTAGAAATGGAGCAGTATGATCTGGGATGGAGATCCACCCATCTTTCATTAGACTCATTATATACCATATGGATTATGGTATCTTATATTTGAAACCACACAGCTCTTTAAAACTGTACCTGATATCAAGGCCAGATTTTCCTAGGTATTGTATAATTATAGATTAACAAGATGTCCTTGCCCTGAATTGTGCCCACACTAATGAGGCACAATTCAGTGGCAAACAGAGTGAGGGAGAAGTGATCATTTTCTTCACTTTATGTTTATGAAACTAATGTAGAAGAGATTAAGGGCTGGCATAGAGGGTTGTCCTGATCTGATTTCCCAAATGAGTCCCCACAATTACTCCAGGAGTCTGTGGGAAAGATAAAATTCAGGGGTGGTTTCATGTGTCTCCATCTAAACATCTTGTTTTAGCACACACCATTGTTGCCTTCTCCAATCCTGAGGGCTGCATCTTCAGCTTTTTCCAATTGACCTTATGCCTTTGACTTGAAGGTAAGAAAAAGGCAACAACAGTATTTTACCAGCTAAAGAGTTGGATCTGAAATGGCTAGTTCTGCCTTTGGAAAAAGAATTCCTACTACAGATCAGTCTAAGGGTAGGGATCCTTCAGCTCATCCTAGTATCCCTGAGAAGGGGTGAAAAGGAGCACTTCTATGTGCCTTCTAGATTTAAGATTCAACACTATAAATATATTTTAAACAAAAGCAGTAGAAAAATGGCTTTTTAGTGAGAAAAATCTAAGTTCCAGGCTTTGCAGGATTTTGAAATTATTTAGGACAAGTTCTCCAGCTGTTAAAAGAAGCTTCCTTGGAGACAGCTGAAGGTGAGAAAAGCATTAAAAATTGTATTTCTTTAATGAAATCTAGTCTTTGTAATATGAAAATGATGCTTACAAGTCTGAAATTGAGACTCTTTAGAGTTCTGAGGGTGTTCCATATGCTATATGTGGTTTAAATGAACTGCTGTCCTGAACTCTAACATAGTCTGCAAATGCCATCTTTCACCTCTGAAGTGTAATACTTAACACTAAAGGACAATAAAAAGGCTATTTCTGGCAGAATACCCCCTTACCATTTCCTAAGTTTCACCTATCATTGGATAATATTTAGATAGCAATAAGTAATTGATTCAAAATCGACTTACCTGGATCACCAAGGAGAAGAGTTTAGGAAAAGTGATCAGAAGAGTTCTATGTAGCAAATGCTTTTATACACGCTGTCAAGTGTATATTTGACGTAAACGTATAAACGTAGTATTGCCTGGAGGATGTGACACCCTTTTTGCATGAAGTCTTAATTAGTTGCAAAACAAACTTTGCTGCATGCATAACTCCTGCAAGTAATGAAACTGTTTTGCTCACTGTTTGTGTTTGTTACCTATTGGACCTTCACATTGTGTGCTAAATACACCCTGCAGGCAGGATTCACTTTAACATTTCATGGGTCAAAATGAACTTGATATACTTCATTAACCACATTTCAGTTAGATCAAGCATTCTTTTATTTACATTTTCTTTTTGTTTTCCCCTTCAAGAGGTTCAAGGGAGTACCAGTAGCACTATTTGCTGGTAGGGAACAGGATTTTATTTTCATTTTCCAAATCTGACATGTTGTCTGGTGTGGAAGAGAAGAGAATATTCCTCTGAAATGCCTTACAGGCCATTAAACTTAGCAGTATAAAGATATTATTTTCGGGGAATATTTATGAATGAGGAGAACAACTCAATAAATTCATAGCCAAGAATGTAGCTAATCATCTCTGAATAGGATTGATTCCTAGGCAGAGTGAGCTCTGTGTTATCTAATATTCACTTTAGTCTTTACAAATAATACTTGCATCGTATTTCAGTGAAGCATTTGGATTTGTTTCAGGTCTCTTTGCAGAGTTTGACTGTGTTGCAATTAAAGGCAGGTAGAGGCCACCCACGTCTTCTTGCCACTGACTCAAAGTGAAGTCAGGGAGCACCACAGAGCTGGCTTCCTGCTTTTCTTTCTTTTTTCATTTTCTTTATCCCATAGCTTTTTGACCTGGATCAAAAGGGCATTTTTACAGAGAAGGTTGCAATGGGCTGTGCTCTGAAACTGGTGTTTCCATCCAGGCTGTTTTAATGTGATAGTACTAAAGGGAAGACTGGCAGTGGGGGTGGGGGAAAACACATGAGAAATAGCTCTATCCTGTTGAGAACCTTATTTAACACAAAAGAGAGTCATAACTTTAATGCAAGACTACCAAAGAACTGTAGGAAATGGGGGCTGTCAGTTTGTCAAGATTTTTATGAGCAAGCCGGACATGTGGATTTAAGAATGGGTTTATAAACTCTAGAAAGAAGAAATCAATATGACAGAAATATTACGTTAAAGGAGGAGAGAGATATCAGGATTCATACAGAAGCAACTTTTGAAAAAGCCACCAGTCAGTACATCTAGGATCTTTCTGGCATAACAGTAACTTGACATACCAGCTTGTAAATCAGAAAGAGGTTTTTTAATACATAAAATGTATTCTTAATAAAAATCTTATTGTAATACCACGGACAGGGATCACTTACATATTTCGGGACACACTTAAGTACAATACAACTTGCTGTGTTGCATACCTGATGCACAATGCTTTATCTGCATAAATGACCGGGAATCAGCCTGAAATCTTTTGTTCTGTTCACAAGTTCCTGTAAGTGTTTTTGCCTTAGGACCCTCGCTAACATCTCAAGCTACAGACAATTTATAATATTAAGGAAAAATTTAAGTGAATAGTAATTATGAGCAAAGGAATCTTTCCTCCCAGTTTGCAAGGCAAGGGAGGGGGGCATGTCACCTTCCTAGCACCACTCAGCTGCCCTTAACTTTAAATATAAATCTTGTGAAAGAGAAATAATAGTTTTGATAAGCTTTGCTATGAGCTTCCAGGGCCTGATGGTTGCTTTAAGACAGTGAAGTGGGGCTAAAACACTTTGTGGGACTAGAGTCACTAAGAAAAGTGAGCCAGCTGAGAGGACATCAGTGAAGACCTCCCTGTTCAGGGAGGAGGATGGTATTCCCACTTAATCCTGGCACATGAGGATCCCTAAAGGCTCCTCCTTTAAGGGACAGAGGTGAACCAGCTGCTCTGGAGAGAGTAAAGGTCTAAGGCTGAATCACAGTATTTTACTAACACTTCACAGCCCTGCAGAATGAGTCAAGGCTGGTACAAATTTGTGTGATGTAGTATATTTATTTGTGGCTGATTTTCCCATGCTTTTTTTCCCTTTTCCCCTCTCTTTGCTCCATCCTAGCTAGAAAACATCATGCTCAGGATAGCCACCTGCTAGATATGTTGTGCTCCTGCCTGTGCATTGTTATGCTTTCAGTTCTTGTGGGGATTGTTCAAGCATTTACACTGATTTGTCTGAAATATTTCAAAATCAAATCTATCTGCTTGCAGCCATGGGGGAAAAAAAAAAAATCCCTGTTCCCTCTGCACTACATACATAACATAAAGCCTTTCCTATTTGCTGAAGGCAGCTGTTCTTCAGGGAGGCAAAGGAGGCAAAGGGGTTTTTTTGTATGCACTTAAGAGCTCTGTCTCTTGTCTCTCATGTTGATTTTGGACATGTGAATTGATGGGGAAATACCACAGAGTGAAGCGGGTGCTTTTTGCCTGCTTCACTCTGGCCAAAACCAAAAACCAAAACCAAAAGTCTGGAGTAAGAAGGTGGATTTGTGTTTCACCCTTAGTAGTGTTTGGGTTTTTCTTGTTTGTCTTTTTTTTTCTTTTTTTCTTTTGAGTAAAAAGTTATTACATCTTAGCCAGATTGGGATTTTATAGGGCTATAATAAGAAATGGGAAAAATTAGTACAGTTTTCTGATTGAAGAAACCAGGTCATAAGGGAACTAAAGGCAGGTGGGAATGTCCCAAGATTTACTTCCAATTAATTTGCCTAAGCACTGCTCTGCCATTGAGGAGCTGTGTAACATTAAAGCTGTGCAGCAGGATTTATTCAGCTGAAAAGTCATATATACATATACAGGGAGTATTTATTTTCATTCAGAATTCATTTAGTAAGATTTGGGTCTTGTAATTTAACCATGGATAAAGAAATAATTGGTTGTATCAACCTAAAATACACACAATGTGCTGCTCATAAGCTATGTGAAGATAAACCTTAAAAGCTTGTAGGTAAAAAAAAAATAAATAAAAAATCTAGGTTTTAACAGTCTGTAAACCACCACAGACATGTTCTTAGAGACCTGGAAATGCCTGGCAAGAAAAGCCTTAGCTGCCAACTATGCTCATCTTTTGTTGCTGAGGCATTTTGTGCCATTAATCCAGGTTTAGCACAATTGTGCTCCTCTTATGGGCATTTGCTTTTCTAAATACTGTCTTGGAGACTGCTCAGTGCTTCATGTTCACTGCACCCTCTTTTTACAGCCCTTTGTGCCATAGTATTATGTGGAACTCTTTGAGACTTTTACTCTCTTTGCAGTTTTGGGAACTATATAAAATGCTACTTTGCACTTCTTTGCATGTTAAGTTTTCATTGCCTTTGGCAAATCTTAATTCTAATTATTATCTAGGTTTAATAGTGAAGCACAGAGGCTAAATGAATTGTCAGAGGTCACTTGAGCAAATGGAACAGCCTGGAGTAAGTCAAGCTTTCCTCATTGGCATTTATCATATCATTTATAATTTGTATTCCTGCAAGTCTTTGAAGTCTTAACTGAGATTGCATTGAGCAAACAAAGAGCAAGTCCCCACACCAGACAACAAGCATTTGAACTGATTAGACCTGAGAAACAAAAGAGAAGGGATTACTATCTCTTTTACGAATGCAACGCTAATGCACAGGGATTAAGGGAGGGGCTCTCAGTAGAGGGAAGTACTTTTTGGTATGTCCTGAAATGACTTTCTTAGTTTTACGCAGGAAATCTCTGGCAGTTGGGAAGTAAACACACTCCTAGGTGTTAATAAATTATTGAATTTTAAGAGTGCCTATTATATTCACATTCTTCCAGTGCTATTTCCACAATAAGATGAGGATTTGGTGTAGCAACTCAGTCTATAGGGTAAGTGAAGTGTGTACAACCCCAGCCAAGCCAGTGGTTTGGGCACCAGGACATCCTTCTTTCTGGGACAGCCATGTTTACAGGAAAGATAAGGGACTTGAAGATGAATCTGAAGAGATGAGTGCCCAAAAGTATTAGAAAACCTGGTGTAGTGGAGATTCACTTAGCCTGAACAAAGCACAGCAACTCAGTAGGGCTGGAAAATCTCAAACTGTGCTTCCCCTGTTCAGAATAAATAATGAACACTGATTTTTTTAGTGGGGTTTTTTTTTTTTTTTTTTTTTCTCCATGAAAGAGATGAAAAAGTGCCAAGTTTTTCAAAGCTGCTTAAAGTATTTAAGACACCATCCCTGGTTAAAATCCATGGCTTCATTTATGTATGTTGAAACCTAACCTGTCACTTAAGAAATCTGCAACTACCAATGTTTGCAAATTACTAACTGTGGAGTAATAAGCTTTGTTAAAAAAGGAATAACCTTTCAATAAAAATCCTACATCAAAATTCATCAACTATGTAATGGTTGGTTACCAAGCAATGTCTGTATCAATGTGGATTTATCTGCTTTTCTGAAGAGAACCGTAAAAGAGGGGGAAAACAAAGATAAAGAGGAGGCCTATTCAATGGGAATTTTCTTAAATTAATTGAAAGATTAAAGAAGTGTTTTGTGCATGAGGTCCTTGTTAGCCGCCCAGATTATTTTATTCCCCAAGAGTAAGTTCTGCACGTGTCAGGCTAGTCTGACTTGCACATTTTCTGACCTTCACATTCTTTCATGAGATGTACAAAGGCTTAATCTTTTGCTCAAATCATTCTCCTGCCTCCTCTGAAGAGGCCTCTAAGTCTTTATTAAGGGTCTTGATTTTGTTATTCCTTTACCAATATGAGTAGTTCAGCTCTTTCTGAGACTCTTTAAATGTAAACAGAATTAAGCTGAGGAGGTCATGGATGCTTATGTAATTATTCTCTGTTTGCACATACACAGCAAATGAGCAAGTGCATGTTTGTGTGAGTTCTGAAAAGGTTCAGGTTTTCTCTGCAACAAGTTTCATCAGTTGTCTCTTCTAAGAATTCCGGCATCACCAAAGCTACTT
Source organism: Nestor notabilis (assembly GCF_000696875.1). NCBI lineage: Eukaryota > Metazoa > Chordata > Aves > Psittaciformes > Psittacidae > Nestor > Nestor notabilis. Next base: position 19,527 of record NW_009934944.1, read on the forward strand.
TTCAAATGAAAATCAAACAAAAATGTAGTATGATGCAAGAACCTTAATACATAACTGGAGAATATGAACATTAACAACCTTGACACATAGTTCAGGGTGACTTCGTAAGTCTATTTTAAAACACTGCAATCATGCTGAATGCTTAAAATATGGTAATAAGTGTTTTGCATGTATTAATGAGAGTTTGCAAAGTGCTTTGAAAACCTTTAATCTGAAACATCTGCAGTGTTCCCAATGACTGGCACTGCTTTGGGATCTTTACAAAGAATTTACTTTACAGGAATGATTTCGAAGATGAGGACCACAGATTGAATGAGTTACATATATATATAAAAAAAGGAAATTAAATAGTTTTCAGAGGAAGGTGGTGGACCATGAATGCTTTTTATACTGAAATCTCCCAGTCTTCCACAAGATAAGATGGTATTCCAGCAGTGGTAGCAACTTGCCCAAAGAGATTTACTTGCATAGTTACAGCAGATTGTACATTATACCTGCAAAGGGAGTTTTTTTATACCCAGCTACAATGTAATCCCAGCATTAAGTAAGAGAAAGAGTCCTCTTTGCCATTCAACCTTGTCCAAACAGCTAAGACTGTTTGTTGCAAAACTATACCACCTGTCTGAGGGTAGGATCCATCTTTGGAGTATAGAAGTACTAAAATTAAGAAGCAAAACCTCCCAAATTCCTTCTTCCTGTGCATCAGGGTAATGTGAACTCACTCTCCCTAAGCAATGCAAGTTCCTTGGATATAGCCGATCACAGAGGTCAATAAAGTTATAGCCATGATCTTTGGTATTTCTTCATACAGAGTTTGGTGATTCCCTGTAATCCTACCTCTGAGATCCCAATGAGTGTGGCCTCAGACCTGGGTGAACTGTGAGAGACATTCAGGGAGAAAGAGTTAAAAAGTCACCCAATCATTCCT
>NW_009934944.1:20485-24711 GCF_000696875.1 Nestor notabilis
GAAAGCTAAGGTTTGCTCCCACTAGAAAATGATGAGATTTTGTTTGCCAAAGCCACAATGCCTCAAAGCATATAGATTTTTAGAAATTATTTGCCTTGAAAACAAGGTTCCAAATTTGAAGCCAGAAGTAACTAGTAGTTTTCAGTCTATTTATGCTTTTCAAGCAGCGCATTGCAGCTCCTAGCCCATCTGTCTTCTGTCCTTTTAAGTACCACAGCTAAATATGATTTGATGGGAAAGATGATAGGGGAACAAGAGCATCAGACTGATGACAGGCAGCTTACTAAAACTGTTTGCAGTTGTGCCATTGAAGAGGGGCTGGCTCTTAAAATACACTCACAGAAAGGGAATATATTCTGTCACTGAGATGACTTGTATCCTGGTCAAAAATGGATCCAAATCATAAGGCTTTACCATTCACGGTGTTGAAATCATTGCAATAACATACAAACCCATGAAATGGAGTTTATTTGCATCACTGGTATCATGTGACTGTCACATGAGACTGTAAGGGGTTAGTGGAATCTAAAATGAATGCAGTGTAGAAAATAAAGGAAAATAAACAAAATAAAGCATTATGAGGCCAGGAATCCTGACCTGATAGCGAACTGATTAGTGGAATGACATACGTGACCTTGATCTGTTTATTTTAAAGAGAGATTATTACTCAATTCATGGGTGTCAGAAGCCAATACCACACTTCAACTATAATAACACAGCACTCTGAATGTATAAATCATTAATGAATACTTGTGATATGACATTTGATCCAAGGAGGACAGAGAACTTCCTGATAAGGGTTATTGCCTTATGGATCCCTCCAACACGCCTCGTAATGTAGGAGGGATTTACAGAGAAGAATTTTTACTGCTCTATTAGAGAAGCAAACAAGGAGCAGGTAAACAACTCCAAACAGGAAATCTGTCTTTAGGGAAGGGCAGATCTTGGGGTATGTGAGACACTTTCCCTGACTAGCTCATTCTGTAACAGCTACAACTTTTGGCACAACAGTCCAAAGATGAGCTACATAGGGACTGGAGACAGAAGAAGTGTTTGTCACCCTTGGTGGCTTCAGCTTTTCACCCTGATTCCTGCTGGCAGACCCTTTAATCAGAGCTGATACCCAAATAAGCACCCCAGACACCAACCCTGCTTGGGTGCAGAATGACAATCTATCAGGAAGGGTTAGGATGGCCAGAAAGGTCCTTTTCTAAAGAATAAGAAGCAAAAATACTAATTTCTGTCTAGACAGCACATTGAAATAGAAGTGATTACATGACACCAAGCTTTTCAGTGCAATAAAGTTTCATGGCAAGTCTCAGACCCTTCCTGGTCTAGCCTGAAGGAGCTCACTTGCAGTGGGGTCACTGGATGAAAATTTTCTCTAGGAATCTGGAGCAGATGTCTAGCTCTAGATCTGAAAATAGGCAACTTAGTCTTCTAGTAAAACTGAGGATGTTATATTTCACTGAGAAGGACATGCTTTGAGAGACAAAAGGAGAGAAGCAATAACTTTTGTTGACAAGTGATGTTGTGTTATATAGTCATAAGAATTTAGAGAAGCTATGGATCTTCTCCAGAAGTTTTATACAAGGTTATTATTATGACACATACAAAACTACTTTTTAATGAAAAAATTAATAACCCTGGTTTCTGAAGCTACTAAATATTGCCTGCTTAAGGAGCAACCATGACTCTCCAATTTGAAGTGATGGTATTAGCCAAGTCACGTAACTATTCAAATTTTGTCATGAATATTTTGGGACCAGCTTTGAAGTTCTTTCCTTTAAAGAAGCCAGAGAAGAAGTTTCAATATTGTTTCACAGCCTTAGGGATCTGCAGACAGACACATCTCAGTGGCTTCTAAATATGTAATGGAGGTAAATGGAAGATCAAGATTCTGATATTGCTCGGAAGAAAACTTTAAGTGAAATATACTTTTTTGAATGAAAGAATATTTTATAAAAACATTTCCTTTAATCCTGGTATTGATCACTTATTCCACCTCAGTGATTACTGCAGGATGCATTCCCAATGAATATGTTTTTTCTGTGAACTGAATTCTTAAAATAATACAAATAAAATCACAAATCTGGGTGCGATGTTTTGTGGGAACTCTGCTGGGTGGATAATTTTATCCAATCACCACCAGTTGAATTCTTCTTTTGCTTCAGTCATGGTGTATTAGGTTCTGTTTTAATGAATGACATCAAACATTTCTCTCTTCAGAAATGTTTCATGCAGTGGTGTAAATATTTCAGTTTCAAACTTCCTTCATTTTTCTTCATTTGCTTAGCCAAAATTGCCACCTCAAATTATTTGATTGTAGTAGAAATGATTGCTTGCTACACCACCTGAATGAAGCATTTGGTTTTCTGTGTTTGTGTATGGTAATAAATCAACCGAAAGTATGTGTCCAAGCAATTGCATGATGCCATCTTCTCATGTGTTAGCAATTGCTTTGATTTCTTTCCTGCAGCAGAGTTGTCTGAATACTATAAGTAGATGTCCTGGATACCACATTGTTATGCCAGTACATAAAATTTTAGCATATTACACCCCTAATTAGACAAGGAAAACAACTTGTACAGTAGCCCGAATAGCCCATATCCAATACCAGATGCTGAAATGTTCTGTAGAACAATTCTGGTTTGCTATAAAAAAACCCAAAAACCCACCCAGATTTGCTGTGCTGAATTCCAACATCTGCAGGACTTCTTTTTCCACTGAGTTTCATCTCAAACACTTAACGGGATGTTTTAGCATCTTGTATGTCTCAGTACATGGATGATTCAAAGTCCTATTCTGAGAAGAGTTTTTTCTGTACTTCGTAGGTGTCTGGACTGATTGATATTGCAAGATGATTTTTAGACATTCTGATGGTGCCATGTTGTGTATTGGGAGTTAAAGTAGTTGGAAGTTCTACAAAATCAGGAAGTAGTGAAAAAATAAGCTATAATAATACCATAATATAACCATATCATTACCTAAATATAACCATGAAGTGGTTGCAAAAATCAAACAGTTGACAGATGAACCAAAATTTTGGTACCATGCAGGGTATCATCTGGCCTAATTAGGCTTTTCTTTAAAGAAATATTTCACTTCTATTGACAGATTCAAATTTGGTGCAATCCAAAGGAACAGAGAAAAATACCTGGAAGTATATTTGTGCAAAAGATGCAAATTTTCCAATTAAGATGAGTCTCACAACATTCTAATTTGAAAATGGCCTGTGAAAGCCAAGCCAGCAGCTAAAATGACAGACAGAGGAGGAAAAATACATTGCTTTCCAAGCAGATCACCATAAATGTCTAAATCACCCGAATCAACAGTGCTGTGCAAGAAATTCATTTCATCTCTAATTGTGTCATATAAATAAGGCTCTGTGGTGGAATGGGCATGCCATTAGCAAGGAAATGTGGAGGTAGCATTGCAACTATGAAATCAAAGTGTACTTCAGTAGCAGGGAATGCTTTCTATACATGATGAACTTGTTGGTAATACATTACCATGCACAAAGGGTGGCTCTGGACCTGGGGCAGCCTGGACCAGTATAAAAGCCAGTCCAGCTGCAGGCTCCCTTATCCACTTCTTGCCTTCTCCTCCTTCGTGAACGAGGTAAGTAGCAAGCACCTCTGTGGGGTTCTCTTCTTTGTCCTTTTTCTTTTTCTCTTTCATGTAGCTTTTCTGAGAGCCTTGCTCCTTGCCAGCATCATGGAAGACGGGGAAGTTCTACAGCTTTCTTTGCATCAGCTCTTTAAAGACCAGGGCTCTTGAATCTCTCTTCCTCCCTACACAGCCTGTCCTGGCTCCCCAGCCTGTGTCTTTGCTGTGACCGAGCAGGCTGTCACTATAACGCTACCTGTGCTTTGCCTTGCCTTCTCTCCCAGGTCCACCTCCATCCCAGAGCCATGTCCTGCTACGACCTGTGCCGTCCCTGTGGGCCAACCCCACTGGCCAACAGCTGCAATGAGCCATGTGCCAGGCAGTGCCAGGCCTCCAGGGTCATCATTGAACCATCTCCCGTGGTGGTGACCCTGCCCGGACCCATCCTCAGCTCCTTCCCCCAGAACACCACTGTGGGATCCTCCACCTCCGCTGCTGTTGGCAGCATCCTGAGCGAGGGGGGAGTGCCCATCAACTCCGGGGGCTTCGGCCTTTCTGGCCTTGGTGGTCGCTACTGTGGCAGAAAGTGACTGCCCTGCTAAAGCACGGACGGACGT
>NW_009934944.1:24798-26914 GCF_000696875.1 Nestor notabilis
CGCTTCCTTGTCCCCTCCTGCAAGGGAGGTAGGAAAGCAAGGTGCCAGCCTGTGCTGTCTGGAAACATGCCCAGCTGATGTCTTCTTCTTCTCCTGTTTTCCTCTCCACATCATGAGTCCCTGTTGCCTCCTGCTGTCCTGTGCCATGGGTTCATCCTGAAGCAACTGGAGAAGGTCCCTGCTCACCACCCTCTGTGCATGTGTGTCAGATGAAAATGTGTGTCCTGTTGCTGTGAAGAGGTGCCTGAGTGTCAGGTGCCCTTGTAGCAGCCTGGACAGTATCTCTTCCAGGATGCACTGCTCTATTTCTCTCTTTTTACTAATTAAAGTTTATGCTGCATTGTAACTTGAGTCTTCTTGTGTTCCTTCCCCCCTGGGATGCCCAGCCATGCTGTTCAATGGGATACCCAGCCAAGATGTGTAGTGGGAAATGGGATAACCTAGAGCGGGAGAGATTGGGTGGGTTAGGGTCAATGGTTAACCTGTTTTGTGCCTGGAGGAGCTGAGTACCTCAGGTCTATGGTCATCAGAAGAGAGATTGGGTGGTGGAGGGTTTTGTGGTATAATCTGAACACAAAAAGGGTGGCCAGAAGCTCCCCTAATGGACATATGATCAACAAGCATGCTTGGATTTTGTCTCCAGTTGATGAGGCAAGGCATTTACCCACTGCAAGACATTTCTGTGCAGTCCAACACCCACCTGTACAAAGCTCTGATTCCATGTTACCACCCGCAACTGATCCTTGCCCTTCCTTCCTCAAAACCCTTCTTGGAAATCCTGGATGTGGAGGGAGTGCCAAAGGGATTGAAATGAGCTGTGTCTGCCAGAACAACTATACAAAGGGAGATGTGAGCCCTCTGCTAGATTCTGGCAAAGTTGGACTAGGTTGAGCATCAATGTGTAGGTGATAGATATGCACACACAGGGCTCATCGTTCCTCATCAGAAAGAGATGGGCAATGCTGGTGATATTTGCTGGAAACTCTGTGCAAAGCTAGAATGGAGCAGGAAAAGCATTTTTGCACCCACCAAAGCAGTCTTGTGCTGAAAAAACCAAGGAGTTGCAGAGTTTTTCTTTATCTGTCACTGTGCCATGTAGGGAAGTGATACTGGCACAGTTGTGCTGCAGAGCTTCTAGAAACCCCACTCAGCTACTGAGCAGGCTGTGCTTAGGGAGGTCCCAAGCAGTGATCATTTTGTTTCTCCAACTGTGCCACAAGCTGGGGAGACTGAAGAAGTGGCATGCCATTACCTCAGTTCTCAGTCTCTCCGTCACTCACATGAAATACTTTGTGCTGCTGCTCTGGCTGTGCTTCAAGTACAGTAGGAGGCACCTGCTATGCTGTGCTCCTTCGATTGTACTTGCAAAGGAATACAGACCCTGCTTGCAGCTGAGTAACGTTATGCTGCCTGTGGAAATCCTGCCATGTATTTGGTCATGCCTGGTGCAGGACTGGTATGTAAAACAGATATTTGTCTCAACCTTTGCTCTCTGTGAGCTATGAACTGTAATGAGTGTGGCAAGACTGTTTACCCCTCAGAAAGAGACTTTATTGCTCTGTGAAACAACTTGTGGATTTGGCTCTGTTGGTTCAGCTGCTCATCCTTGCACAGGGAGCAGGCTGGGATCTTTCAGTTCTGATAAGCAGAGGGGAACGTCCTTGCAAGAAACAAAAAGCGGAGGGGAACGTCCTTGCAAGAAACAAAAAGCAGATGGGAACATCCTTGCAGGAACCAAAAAGCGGATGGAAACGTCCTTGCAGGAACCAAAAAGCAGACAGGAACATCCTTGCAGGAACAAACTGTATGGTCAGCAGAAAAAAAACCTGCTGAAATGTGCAATTTATGGATGCAGCCATTGGCTGGTCACAGTTGTTGGACAGTGCTGGAGCAAGGGCTGTCTGATAGACATCCGAACACAATATGGTATAAAGGACTGCATGACCACTGGCTAGTTGGAAGACTTCTCCCACTGATCTGGACAACGGGATGCCGTACAGGTCCGTGGTGGTAACTTAACTATTTGACTCTCTCTCTCTCTCTCTGCAAATCTGCTTCTATCCTGTTTTTCCTACTCTTCCTCTTTTTCTTATTTTATTTTATTTTATTTTATTTT
>NW_009934945.1:0-449 GCF_000696875.1 Nestor notabilis
CCAAGATTTTGCCGGGCACAGGGGTGAGACTCACTGGTCTGTAGTTCCCCTTGTCTTCCACCTTCCTCTTTTTGAAAATGGGGGTTATATTTCCTTTCTTCCAGTTGTCAGGAACTTCACCTGACTGCCATGATTTTTCAAATATGATGGACAGTGGATTAAATCAAGTTTAAATTAAAATACTACTGTAATATTCATTCCATCATTAATCCCAAATATAGAAATCAATCCATGTGGCATCACTGAGCAGCAGATTTTTCTCATTGTGTAAGATGACGTAGAGAAGTGACTAGAAGAAAGGAGACCAGTATGGGGTGGTGTGGTCAGAGCATTCGCTAGTGAAGATAGAGGCAAAGAAGTCATTAGGAACCTCAGCCTTCTCCAAATCTACAGTAGCCATTTCTCCTGAGAGTTTCTGGAGAGGGCCCATGTTGTCCCTACTCTGTCTT
>NW_009934946.1:0-5137 GCF_000696875.1 Nestor notabilis
TATTCCAGTGGAGAGCTGTTGTGCAGCCCGAGGGCGGGATGGCAACCGAATGATCCCGCAATATCGCCCCCCTTGCCCAGCGTAGCCCCCGCCGCACCTAGTGCGGGTCCCCGCTTCCCCCGCCCGGTGTGTTTGTGTGGTGTCAGAAAAGGAGAGAATGTCAGAATTACAGCTGAAAACGCCATCTGTTTCCAATGAATCCCCCACAGTTTTTCACAATGTTTTTGGCAGATCTCTGCCTGCAAATTCCTTCAAGCCCCGAGTGCTTGTTTTTGTTGGGGGAGGGGAAGCCCAGTCCACAGAGGCGGATTTGTTCCTTCCAAAACTCTCCAGTTTCTTTACCTCTTCTTTTTTTTTCCCCCTTCATTTGCAAGGAGGGGGAAAAAAAAGGGGGGGTGGAGGAGAAAAAAGCAGGAGGGAGAAAGAAAAGCCCCAACGCTGAAATCTCCACGTTTCTCTTTTTGCTTTTGTAAATCTTTCCCTTTTTAAATGTAATGTATTAATCCTCAAGTCGCCCCTGCCTTTCTTTTGCATAACCGTAGGTGCAGCGTCTTGCACACACATGTAGGAAATAAATAAAGAACTGCTCTGTGCCCTTCCTCCCTCCTTCGCCCTGGCTCAGGGAAGCGGAACCTTTCCAGCGCTTCCCTTAGCACTGGGGTGTCCCTCCGCACCCCGCTTCTCCCAGGGGACTTCCCAGCAGCTGGAAGCTGAACCCCGCGTGTGTGCTTTCTTCTAGAAGCTCTGGAGCTGCTCCCCTCTGCGTTGCTTAACGCCCTTTTTCGGAGCGGTTGAGTTGCAAAGCGTTGGGGCTGTGAGATTTACGGTGCAAGAAAGAACTTGATAGGAGATGTGGCTGCTGCTTTGTTTGATTCTCCCGTCAGCAGTCAAATAAGGTGCAAAGAACTGGCAGAACGAGGTGATCCGGAGCCCGCGGGAGCAGGGCGCAGGCGGAGACGGTGCTCCCCATGCGCAGGGCTGGGAGCGTGCCGGGGGCTGCAGTAGAAGGCTTTTTGGGGTGGGAAGATAGGAAAAAGGGGGGTTTCCCCCCCTATATGAGTGCTGAGTGTGGGGCAGTGAGGAAGGCGGCTTGGGTAGAGCAGGCCACTGCTGACAGTTGCTGCTTGGGGCTTGCGCCAAGTTGCACTTTAGGATGCTCATGAGCACTCTCTGCTCCCATCTGGGACCCTGATATCCCAGGGTGCTTGGATGACCCCTGTCTCTGGCTCCCCTGTATGGGCTGGGATGAGTTCTCTTTGAAATCCTTTTATACTTACAGAATCTGGCCTAGTTTTGCCCCAGATGTCAGGCTTTGCTCTGCCAGCTCCGGTTTGCTTTGGCTTTCCCTCTTCGTCTTCAACTTTCAGCAGTAATACACTCCTTCCCCCCCCAAAAAAATGGGGATTTTGTGCCCTTGGTCCATCCAGGTTGATTCCAGACAAGGATCCATCCCTCCTGAAGGTGTATGGGATCGGTTGGTAAACGGCTTTTGTCTTGGCAGTGGGGAGGGACGTGATGGCAGCATTATGCCGCAATTGAGCAGGGGGCTTAGGGGCTGTTCAAACACCTCCCCAGAGGAAGGGGAAGGTGGTGGCAGGGGAGGAACGCGCCTGTGCGGGATGTTGTCAGGGCAGAGGAGAAGGGAAGGATTCAAACGTAAACCTGGAAATATTTTGGCTTCCCTGTTTTGTTGCTCGCTCAGAGCCGGTCTCGTACTTGGAACAGGGAGTTCTCTGCGATTGCCAGCCAGACTCGTTGTGGGGCTGGAAGGAGGCGCCTTGTTTTTAATGCAGATGGGGTGGATATGTTCCTTCTTTTTTTCAACAGAAAATCCTGAAATTCCCAGCTCTTGGTTACTGGGAATGGGGGGATATGAAGGGTAACTTTGGGTTTATCACGGTTTCCTTCTGAGGTTTCCTTCTTTGTGGCCCAGTCAGCTGTGCTGAGTCGGATGTGCACATGAAAGTGCTCACAGGGCTGGGCAGCCATAAAAACTTCTAACCTGGGGGCTCTGCTCGGCCTCTGCACCAACCTGCTGTCCCCAGAGAGCCAGGATCCAGCACATCAGCTGAGGCCTGATCCAGCTGGGATGTGCCACTGGATAAGGCCCCAGCGACAAGGAGTTTTCCATTCTCTCTTCCAGCTCCCTGATGGGCACATCCCATAAGGCTCTGGCAGGGTAGTACATAGCCCAAGTGATCCCCTCCTCAGCTCATCAGTCCTTTAGGGAACCCCACAGCTGATCCTTACAGCTCCCAAAGGGATGAGCATTAGTGGGACAGCAAAGAAGGTCAAAGATGAGGGGGGTTGGTCCATCTGGATTGGCTTGATTTGGTTTGATTTGCTTCTCTTGTTGGAGCAGACACCAAACTTGGAATAGGGAGTGTGGGAACCCAGGACCAAAAGAGGATCAGGGTCCCAAGTGGTTTGAAGGGGGCCAGGATGAACTCAGCTCCCAAAGGGATGAGCATTAGTGGGACAGCAAAGAAGGTCAAAGATGAGGGGGGTTGGTCCATCTGGATTGGCTTGATTTGGTTTGATTTGCTTCTCTTGTTGGAGCAGACACCAAACTTGGAATAGGGAGTGTGGGAACCCAGGACCAAAAGAGGATCAGGGTCCCAAGTGGTTTGAAGGGGGCCAGGATGAACTCAGGGATGCTGCAAGCCTGTGTGCTGGGGTGACAGGGAAGGGTTTTGAGGAGGATGAGGGATGCTCGGAGATGCAGCACTGGTGGGGCAGCTGAGGGGTGTCCTGGCCTTTTTCTGTCTGTCCTGGTAAATCCTGTCTTGATGCTGGATCAGGAGCGAGCTGTGCAGGGAGGGCCCTGCCTGGCTGTGCATGGCACCCGGAGCACGCTTGTAAGAGGAGAGCCCCTAAATGCCTTTAAAAAGCTTTGTACCTTCCACTTGGCAACCACTGGGATGAAAAGAAGAGGATATTTATTCCCTTGTCTGCGAGCTCTCAAAATAACAGGGCGTTCGATTGTAGCCTCAAGATTGCTTTGCACTCAAGTGCAGCCCGGCTGAGTAAATCACTGCTTCACCAGCTGAAATTCCTGCAGCAAGGGGGAGAATTGAATTATGGCCAACTGCAAAACCAGATGCCATCCCCTTGATGAAGTCATTGGGCTCTTACTGCGGAGAACAAGCTGGCTCCTACACACACGCAGCCCTTGTAGGCACAGACTGAGCTACTCTGTCTAATGGCCTGGACGTGGTGTGCGGGGCAGCCAGAGGCTGGTGTCCCTGCAGATGTGAGAGCAGCAGGTCCTTCAGGGCGGAGCACCAGAAGGTTTGTGCTGTGTGAGCATCCAGGGGAGTCCAGCCATTTAATTCCCAACAAGCAGAGCTATCCCTGAATATGCAGGGTTTTATGGGTCAGGCAGAGAACAAGTTTCATTTGAGCCCAAAGTGTTCTCTCCTCCCTCAGTTTTCCTCTCCTTCCTGTACAGATGTTGACTTTGGTCCCCAAAGCCCTAGTAAGGCACTGTGGCATTCAGGTTTTTGGATAAGCTGCCTCTTTTCTTGCTGTATGAGACACTCCAGCCATCCTTTTCTGAGATGACAAGGACATGTGGCAAGACGTTTTAGGGATGGATCCTGGCTTCGGGCTTTGCCAGCCCACAGTGATGTGAGAGCATCACTGTGCTGGGGATGGGAAGGTGGGAAGCAGTGGGACTGGGGGATGAGTTCCAGTTAGAAAGTTATTTTTTCTCTTAAAATTAGAACCTAAGTCTGTGATGAGGGCAGCAATTGGATGCATTTTAAATAAATAAACCTGTGAAGGTCTGTGGCTGTGAAGGAAGAATGATATTGTGGCTTCCCAGAAAGCTGCCTGATGAAAAAGGACCCGAGGGCACTGATAGATGGCCAGCTTGTGCCCAGGCAGCCAAGAAGGGCAATGGCATCCTGGTCTGTATCATAGTGTGGCAGCAGGGCCCGGGCACGGAGTGTCCCCCTCTGGCTGGGCACTGGTGAGGCCACATCTCAAATCCTGTGTTCAGTTCTGGGCCCCTCACCACAAGAGAAAGATTGAGGTGCTGGAGCAGGGCCAGAGAAGGGCTGCGAAGCTGGTGAAGGGTCTGGAGCACAAGTGTGATGAGAAGCAGCTGAGGGAACTGGGAAGGGTTTAGTCTGGAGAAGAGAAGGCTCAAGGAGGACATTATCACTCTGCAACTACCTGAAAGGAGGATGGAGCCAGAAGGTGGCTGATCTCTGCTCCCAAGTGACAGGACAAGAAGGGGTGCTCAGGCATTGGAACAGACTGCCCAGGGCAATGGTGGAGTCACCGTCCCTGGAAGTGTTCACAAACCATGTAGACGAAGCCCCCAGGAACATGCTTTAGTGGTGGACTTGTCAGTCCTGGAGTAACGGTTGGACTTGCTGATCTTAAAGGTCTTTTCCAACCTACTTGATTCTGTGATTCCATGGGGCATGAGCGATGGGGAGTGAGCCTGGTGCCGGGTGGGCACCCAGCCTGCAGGAGGGGATCCAGTAGATACCCTGGACGCCTGAGTGCGGCCCGAACAGACTGCCCAGGGCAATGGTGGAGTCACCGTCCCTGGAAGTGTTCACAAACCATGTAGACGAAGCCCCCAGGAACATGCTTTAGTGGTGGACTTGTCAGTCCTGGAGTAACGGTTGGACTTGCTGATCTTAAAGGTCTTTTCCAACCTACTTGATTCTGTGATTCCATGGGGCATGAGCGATGGGGAGTGAGCCTGGTGCCGGGTGGGCACCCAGCCTGCAGGAGGGGATCCAGTAGATCCCCTGCACCCCTGAGTGCGGCCCCAGCTGTGGTCGGGTGCCTATGTGGGTTTTTGGTGGGCTGGTGGAGCTCTTCCTGCCGGCCGGGCAGCTGCCACCCCACACCCTGCACCCAAACCAACGCCTCTGATGGAGATGCCGCAATTTTTTGGCAGGCATTTTAATTGTATAAATTTGCCTCATCCAGATTTATGTGCTCCGGGCTTTTCTCCATCTCCTCGTTCCGTGTCTCATTTACCTCTGCGTTTGAAGGGTTGGAATTTCACAAGAGCACGGCAGGGATGATTATTCCTAGAGGGAATCCACACCTGTGAGCAGAAAGCGTTTCCCTGCCAGCCAGGCGAGGGGGGAGGGGGGTGAGGGCCCCGCTG
>NW_009934946.1:5220-11430 GCF_000696875.1 Nestor notabilis
TGGAAACCAGGAACACTTGGCCATGGGGTGGCTGGTGGAGGTGGCCTGGCCCTGGTACCGCTGCTTCAGAGGGATGAGGACTTGGGTGGTGTTGGCTGTGGGAGGAAGCTGAGGGTGATGCTTCATGGAGGAGATGAGGGAGTGAATCCACCTTGTGCGCTCATCTTGGGTGTAACCCTTCACATCCTTGTCTGTGAAATGGAACACTCTCCTTAAGGAGTTTTACCGGCTCTTGAGAACTGTTGGTGAAAGCTCTCTGGTTGAGGTGGTTGGATGTGCAGCTCCAGCATTGCTTCCCACTACACTGGGGGACCAGCTTTGTTAGAACCGTTCTGCAGATAGAGAATAGGAGAAGATTGCTTCCCACCTTGTCCTCCATCCACCACTTCATGGTGGAGCAAAACCTGTGTCCTCTGAACCATCCACCAGCACCACTTCCTCTGAGCAGATGAAAGCTCAACAGTTGTAGCAAAGGCAATGCTGAAGCTTGAATCCCAGGATGAAGTTTTAGAGCAGAATCATCGACTCTGTTGCCTCTTTGGCTGTCAAGGCTGGTTCCTCCTTTCAGCCCATTCTGGACTTCCCAAGAGTTGCTGGTAATTCGTAGAGCCTGCCACTCACTGTACTAGCTGCAAGCTCCATGGTTGATACCCTCACCGGTGGTATCTGCTCACTATTCTCCCTGTGTGTGGATATTGAGATGAGCCTGGAGGAGCAGTGGTGGCTGGCGGGGGAGATGGATTTGCCCCCACTCAGCATGCCAGGGCAGCAGTATGCTGAGTCTGAGCCAAAAGAGCTAAGTGACAGGAACGATCAAGGGCCCCTTCGGCAGCATCCGACTGTTCCTGCTGTAGCCGGAGAAGACACTGACTCTGCTGTTTTCCTGCCTGTGCTTGCCCCATGTCTCCATGACGCCTGGAGAGGAGAGATGGGGGGCCGTGAACTCTGCGCTGAGGACAAAAGGGAGTTGGTTGTTGCAGGTCCTCGGGATGCATTAGTGATTGACACGGGTTGAAATGAGAAAACTCCTTCTGTGTCCCTCTTTTGACTTAAAGGAACTGGAGATAGCATCTTCTTGAGCAAGACAAGGGCTGGGTTAAAGAAGCTGCATGGATTGAGGTGTGCTCTCGGATCCGTCCAGAGTGACTCTATTAATGCGTCCTTTTGCCTGGATTTAATGCATCTGCTGGTTTTGCCAGTGGAAGAGAGCACAAACCCCAGGCTCCAGTGTGGAAGGTGGCCCCTCCAGCCAACCTCCCTGTGCACGCCCTTGCAAAATATGAGCTCCAGCTCTTTAAGAGAGGCAGGTTTATTTTTCTCTTTCAGTTCCCTCCTCCTGGTCCTCCCCCCGCTTCAGTGCAACTGAAACCTGATCTAATCCCTTTGCACATGGGTAATTTATTGGTCTATTGGGCTTTTCTTGATGGCAAATTGCATTGTCTTTCTTCCTGGGTTGAGGCTTTGGAGCAGTTTGCTGCCTTCCTGCAGCTCTTTTCTCAGGGCTGATCTTTCACACCCCCTCTGAGCACAGTCAAATCAGTTTTATTGGGCCTCTTTGTTATGCAAACAAGGCAATAATAACCAGGCTATTATTCTGCAAGATTGTGCTTGATTAACAGTTCAAAGGAGGTCGCTGGAAGAGCCCAGCTACTGCCATCGAGCACAAACCCTTTCACCAAGCTTGGGTCAGGTGGCCCTTGGGTCTTCCTTAGCCCACAGCGCGCAGCGGGGCTGCAGGAGAGGTGCCCCTGCCCATGACATCCCATCCATCAGTGCTGTGGACGGCATCGAGGGGCTCGTTTCTTTCCCTGGTGTGACGAGGCGCCGGTTGATGCGTGTCATAAAATAGAATCACGGAATAGTTTCGGTGGGGAGGGACATTTAAAGGTCATCTAGTCCAACCCCCCTGCAATGGGCAGGGATTTCTTCAATTAGACCAGCTGCTCAAAGCCCCATCAAACCTGAGCTTGAATATTTCCAGGGATGGGGCATCTTCTGTCTTCCTGAGCAACCTGTGCCAGTGTCTCACCACCCTATTTCTTCTCTATATGTAGTCTCACAACCCGTCCAGGCATCAAGGTGTGGATCCAGCATGGCCACACTGCGAGGTGGCTTATGTAGACTTCCTTGCTGGGTCAGGTACAGCGCGAGGGGCTGGATGGCAAAGGCCTGATGTCCTTCATCCACTCTGGTTTTGCTTTAGACTGAGGAAACCTTGCTGGAAGGGATCCTGTCAGCCAGGTTTTTGAGGAGCAGTGCAATTCTTTAAACTCTTCTTAGGGTCATTTTGGTGCTGGTGGTGACTGCTGTCTGCCTGGGAGTTGAGCAGCTTGCATCTCTTTGAAGCTGGTAGATATGGCTGGTATTTAGGACATCTGAGAATCGTGCCTTTCCTATGGAAGTGTCAGCATAAATAGGTTTATTTAGATTACTTAAATAAATACGTGTTTAGGAGCCCAAGTCTAGGTGCTCAGATCTGAGGCCAAAGGTAATTACATTTAACTGCGTTCTTCGAAAAAGCCTTTTACTGCGTGTGTGAGGCTTGCACATCCACACTTCAATCCATACATTTGGAAAGAGGCAGGATGATGTATTTGCATCACATGTGAGTGATGAAATACTTTCCACCCGTTAGTAACCAAGAGGATATTAAACAACAGCTCTTAGCAGTGAACGCTTTCGAATTAACAGGTCTGGGTAACAGGCACCCAAGAGTCTCCGGACAATTGGCTTTTGCTTAGGAAATCCCACTAATTCTCTTTGCTGGAGAAATCACAGGAGAACAGAGGCATTGTTGATTTTGTGCTGTTTTTCTGAAAGAGCATGATTTTGGTAAATGAAATCCAGGTAAACTGACACGTGCTGAAGGGAAGTAGCGGCACTCATCATTGAAAGGCTGGTCAAGTCCGATGTGCGCATATGGTTGACCACAGGATGCTGGCTGGATGCAGGGCCAGTGCTTTGCAAACTGGGAGCTCTGGAGAAGGTCCCAAGCCAACAGCACATCCTGGTGCCCGCTACGGTGCAGTACCCCAGTGATGGGGTGACATCCGGAGAGTGGGAGTGCGTGTCCGGCAGTGGCATCGCCTGTTCCATTGGGTGGTGGGTTCTGCAGGATACTGGCCTGCTGGAGGGAGGCCTGATGTGAGGTTGGGCAAACACCTTCCAGTGGGGACTTTAAAAGTACAAACCGTTTAGCTTATCTGCAGGATTGACAAGTGACTTGATTGCAGCGTGTAAATATCTTTGTGGGAAACATACTGGTTACTAACGGACCTTTTACTGCTTTGGAGAAAATCACTGGTTCTTTTTATGTCCTTACAATGAAGTCAGATAAAATCCACTTAGAACCAAGATTTTTGTTTTGTAAAGGTGATAAACTCCTGAAACAGCCCACCAAGGAAAGGCATGGCTTTTCAGATCGCAGGAGCCCTCACGGGAGGTATACCTGAACAAACATGGGGCACCAGGCTTCACACAGCGGGGGCTGTCCTAGTCCAGGTCGTTCAATCATTTCTTCTGGCTTTAAACTGTCTGAAGCTGTTGGTTTCAAGATAGCAAATGAAATTTTGTTGCTGGTTTGAGTGGTGACAAGCCCTTGAAAGGAGAAGATGATGGGGAGGTTGGAGGGTGGCTGGGCTGGTTGAAGTCACCCATCCCCAGGATGAAGGACACGTTGCGATGAACAAGAGCAGTGGCATCACATGGACCCAGGGGTGTCTCACACATCCCAGGCGAGTCTTGCTGGGTTCCTGCTTGAGAGGGATTTGTTTCCGTGCTAAGTCATCTGTGGTTGAAAAACAGATCCATTGTGAGTCGATGGAAAATAGATTATGTGGAATTGAATAAACATCATTTCTTGGCATGGGTACAAATGAGCCTGCACCGCTCTGCCAGTGCTGCTGCCAGAGGGGACAAGGCAAGGCATGCTTGGTGGCAGGGGGAGAGGGTCGTGTTTGCTCTCCTCCATAGCCTGTGCCAGCTGTGGTCCCTCCCCAGCAGTGCCAGGGGTTTGCCAAGCCTGGTGGCCACCAATGTGGTTGGAAAGATATCCATGGGGAAGCCCAGGCGCGGCCCCACTCGCTTGCACATGCCTCTGTACTGCGGCACCTGGCTTTGGAGATCTGGCCTTATATGGGGCCCTGAGCGAAACAGCGAGAAGGGGACGGGTGCCAAAACCAGAGCGATAACATCTGAGAGAAGAACACTCCCCCTTCAGGCCCAGGGAGGAAGGAGATGGGCTTCCTTGCCCTTGCTTTTGTTGGGGTGCTTTTAACTCCAAAGTCACCATTGCCCTGGGGCAGCTCAGCAGCAAGGGATGCTCAGCACCAGGATGCCACTGAGTGTTGGGCTGATTTGCAGTAGCCTCTTGGGTCCATAGGCTGATGCAGCTTATGCTTCTGATCCAATGCTCTTTAAGCATGTCCTTGAAGAGTTACAGGCTATAGCTTAATTCCTACTAAAAAAAATCCTCTACAGCAGCTGATGGACTGGAGCAGCTGGAGAGAGCTGCAGCCTGGGTTCTGCTCGCTGGAGGGGATGCTTTGTGCAGTGCATCCCGGTGCCTGACTGAGCTGTCAGGTGAAATGGGGCAAGTGGGTCCTGCATGTCCAGGGATGTGTCCTCCAGCTCCTCCCCAGGCTGTGCTGGCAAGTCTGTCTGCAGTGACAGAGTGCTGTTCGGCCACATGCAACCTCAAGGCATCCTCAAGCTGCGCATTAGCATAACTACTAGGAGAGCAATGATTTTAATTGCCTGATGCCACAACTGTTTGGGATAACTGGCAGTGGTGGCACTGGTCATGCTCCTGCATGCTTTTTTGATGCCAGCCTTCCACTGGGAGGGTCCTGGATCATGTAGGAGAACATGGAGCAATTCACTGCATTGCAAGCCAGTTGGCTGTGATGGGAAGCCCACTGCTAAGCAAAATTATTTTGATGGAAAACCACGCTCTTCGAGTGGAAAAGAAACGAATATGAAATACTTACTATTTTTACATTTGAGGCATACATGCAGAAGGCTTAGCAGAAAGGTGAGTCCATGTCCCAGGTCAAAAGCTTGTCACCAAGTCATCTCTGGTCAATGAGTAGTTAAAAGCTATCCGCAGTGCTTCTTGCAGGTTTAAATGGGATGCTGCCAAGACAAAACAGCTCCTGGGTTTTCAGTGCTGTTGCTAGCATCTGAGTTTATTAAACATGAGTTTTAAAACTGTGAGGAACCTGTCACCATTTCCTATTTGCACTTCACTCTTCTTGGAAAGAGAGAGGAGACAGGCTTGTTTCTTACAGCCTGACTGCTTAGTGTTTTATAGCCTTGGTCTCCCTTTCTGATTTTCCAGCACCGACTATGTTTAGGTTTCCAGCACTGCGATGTTTAAAACTAAACCACACTGTTTTCCCTGAAACAATACTGGGTTTTGTAACTTTCTTTTTAAACAAATCTGAAATGGATTTGGCACAGATGGCTTGCCAGCCTCCTTCTAAACTAACCCCAAGATGGGAACATACGGGTACGCCTGTGAGAGGCAACGCGAAAGCATCTGGAAATGGTGGGGCTTTTCCTCTCTTCCTCCTGCTGCCTTTTGTGCCTGAGCCCATGCCGTCCCCAAGCCCTCTGAATGGAAGAGGAAGGAATACACCATGGATTTTAAATGGTGTGAGCCTAGCTTCTCTCAGCAAGACTCCGAATTGGCACTGTGCGGCGTTCAGTGACGGCCGTGTGCTTTGTGCACAGCTGCTTTCCAGTCTGCTCCAGGGAAGCCATGCTGCCCCGGGGAGCAGACGTGGAGGGAGAAAAAACAGGATCTGAATCTTCTTTGCCTCCATGTGGGCAACGCAAGGCGGGGGCTCAGCTGGCAGCCCCGCACCCTGCCGCGCCGGTTTTTCTCCTCCACTTCTTGTTCTCTCTCAGCGGGCCGTGGTGGGGAACAGGCTTCCAGGGCTGGGCAGAGCCACACAGCAGTCATGAAAGAGGTTGTTTTGGCTCCTGCTTCTTTCCAGGGGCACAGGGACACTTCCAAGTGCTGCTCCCAGCGCTGCTGCAGCCATGAGGAGTGGCTGCTGGCTCTGCTGCAGTGTTGGTCGCAGCATAAATCCTGCCCTGACCTCTGCACGTTGACATGTGGCTGAGGCACAGCGGTCATGCTGGGGCTGGCTTTCATCATGCCCATGAATCATAGGATCCCAGGTTAGAAGGGACCTCAAGGATCAC